>NC_057806.1:677364906-677366151 GCF_018294505.1 Triticum aestivum | reverse complement strand
GGCGTCACAATTCTCCTCCACTACAAGAAATCTCGTCCCGAGATTTAAGAGGTAGTGAAAGGGGGGAAGGTTTGGTAACGAATCTAGCTGGTCTTCTCATTCTGGCTTGCTCTTCTCGAAGAGATTGGTCCAATACATTGATGTCTTCATTTCTCCGCTTTAGGTCATCATGATGAAGTCGGCATCCTTTCTTCGGGATCTTCATCGTATTTACGAATAGGTAACGAGGCATATTGGCAACGATAGTATGTTATAAGGGTAATGATCTGGGATTAACCCATGAATGAGCATATGAGTACCTCTCGAGTTGAACAAATAAACACATCGAGAGTAAAGTTGGAAGGTAAAATAAGAAGTTTCAGGCAGCCAGGCAATCGTTCAATGCCTAGTCAGAAGGTGAAAGTGGTTTTAAAGCCACGGAATAATTATTGTGTCTGATGCCAGAATTGAGCATTAGGAAGGTGACCCGTGAATTACATACGAAGTCAAGCGTGGGGAATAACTTTGGAAACCGGGGGTGTACAGGAGAGTCAGGTTTTGATCCTGTGGAACTGTGGGTTATGGGCCCACCATGTGGGTTAAAAGTTGGAAGGGTGGAGACGTCTTGCGTGATCATGCAAGCAAGGCAAGTCAGAGACTAGCCTGTCGATTATGTCGACAACAACGACGGTACCAAGGGCGAGGGACGAAGAGAACCATTTTCCTGCTCGTTGAAACGAGGCGGACCAATAGGCAAGGTTCCCGTCCATCGGTGGTTACCGGAATGTCATCAACAATAGTAACAAGGTCTTGCTGACCGAGTTGTACATCGAGGGGTTTGCACAAGTAGTGGATTATTACTGCTTATATCATATAGATCATAGAAAAGGTTTAAACAAACCAATGGAAGGAAAATATGATCATCAGATTGAACAGAACAATGGAAAGGAAAATATGTTTAAACACATATTTCGAGGGTATATCCTCCCCAAGGATAAGCAGAGCAAGATATCCATGACAGGATATAAAGTAGAAAACCATTTAGGTAAGGGGGAAGGAATCTCATGATATTACTCATACAACGGTGTTAGGATAATTGATAATTAAAATATAGCATCGTGCTTCAAACGTGCCTGTTGAAAATCAGAGTACCATTGACATGCTTCGAGATAGCAGTGACATGGTCTTCAGGTGAAGATCAGACTTTGGAAACACGAAGGATCCATCAAGAATAACTTGTAGAATAAGTCTTACAATTTCCTCATG
>NC_057806.1:677361292-677363975 GCF_018294505.1 Triticum aestivum | reverse complement strand
CAAGATTGCAAAAAGGCCAGACCCCAGATATAAGATGATCTTATATCAATGGAATAATTAATTTTAAAAGAAGCTTCGATGAGAAGATGTGTATCGTGTCCATGGGCATGAACACAAAGTTCAAGGTCGACTCCCACTTCTCCAATGCACAACCTTTCATTCACTTCTCGCGCTCAATGAAGTTGTAGTTTTGAAATTCTATCTGGCAAAATACCAGAAGAGTACGACTCGTGAAAACTTTCGAGTTCACACCTATTAAGGAAGGCATAGGTTCAACCCATCGGGGCATCTTAGAATCATATACCAGAATCTTTAGAAGTAATTAACTCAAGCTCGAAGGCAGAGCATGGTTGAGAAGCAGGCGATACAATTTACCAAAGGCATTATGTATCCGAGAAAAGGCTCACAAGTTTATTGACTATGAAGGGCGTTGTCAGATAAAATCCAACAAAGGATCTGGTGGTCCACAAAGGATCTGACGTGAGCATCGATACTCAACTAGAGGAAGAAGAATGCAAGGAGATCAGATTATAGAAACAACTGACTAATTCAATTGTCAAATGCAAAGGAATTATGATTTCCAAATCAAGGGATCAGAAGCAATGCTCTGATTAGGGATGGATAAGTTGAATAGCCTTAGGGTATAATCAACGACAATTGGATTGGTCGAGAACCAATTCCAGTTAAAAGAATGGAAGCTCAGCCGGAAAAGTAATTTATAAGGATCAATGATGATTGCGTGTATTCGCAAACATATTGAGTCAACAGAATCAAAATGATAATGACAAGGAATGTCATTAAGACTACGAGACTTATGGGATTAACCATAATGCAAGCAAGCAAGAATTTCAAGAGCCAAAGGTTCCAGAGGATTTTCGGAAGATCGAATAGTAATTTGAAGACTTTTGTGAAACACAAGAACAACTGGGGATGAGCGGATACTCGACAAGTGCGAGGATTTATTCGAAGGGGTATTCATGTGGCAAAGAACTGCTAGGCAGTAGGCACAAAGTATTCTCGGAACAATAGAGAAAACTTCGGGGTATCTTGTAATAACAAGATCAATGGGGGATGATCGCATAAATGGCAAGTATAAGTAGTTATCCATACGGATTTATCGGTGGTCAGGAATAGCAAACATGATGGGCACCAAGTCTCGAGAGAACATCAGAGAGTATCTTCGGAATCTTCTGATTAGCAGACAATCATCTGAAGTGAGGGGCTCTCCGGGAGAAAGTACTTGCGAGAACCTAAAGTTAGTTTTGTTTTTAGCAAATTCATTTAACCCGAATAGAAGAGAGTTCAGATTCCCAGAGTAAAGGTCGAGGAGTAAAAGATCCTAGTACCACCCGATGGCGATGTGGGCCCATGGGCCACACAGCCATGTTAGTAAAAGTTTTTGCAACGTCTAGACTCGACTTCGGCCAAGGAGTGTGGAAGGGGGATTCGTACAGGCAGTCGGCTCTGATACCAACTTGTGACGCCCCCGATTCAATCGTACACTAATCATGCACGCAAATGTGTACGATCAAGATCAGGGACTCACGGGAAGATATCACAACACAACTCTACAAATAAAATAAGTCATACAAGCATCATAATACAAGCCAGGGGCCTCGAGGGCTCGAATACAAGTGCTCGATCATAGACGAGTCAGCGGAAGCAACAATATCTGAGTACAGACATAAGTTAAACAAGTTGCCATAAGATGGCTAGCACAAACTGGGATACAGATCGAAAGAGGCGCAGGCCTCCTGCCTGGGATCCTCCTAACTACTCCTGGACATCGTCAGCGGGCTGCACGTAGTAGTAGGCACCTCCGGTGTAGTAGGGGTCGTCGTCGACGGTGGCGTCTGGCTCCTGGACTCCAGCATCTGGTTGCGACAACCAGAGAGAAAGGAAAGGGGGAAAAAGGGGGGAGAAAGCAACCGTGAGTACTCATCCAAAGTACTCGCAAGCAAGGAACTAAACTACATATGCATGGGTATATGTGTAAGGAGGCCATATCAGTGGACTGAACTGCAGAATGCCAGAATAAGAGGGGGATAGCTAGTCCTATCAAAGACTACGCTTCTGGCAGCCTCCGTCTTGCAGCATGTAGAAGAGAGTAGAATGAAGTCCTCCTAGTAGCATCTCCACTGTAGAATCTCCAAATAGCAACTCCAAGTAACATCTCCAATAGCATCGCAGTAGCATAATCCTACCCGGCGATCCTCTCCTCGTTGCCCTGTAGAAAAGCGATCACCGGGATGTCTGTGGAACTTGGAAGGGTGTGTTTTATTAAGTATCCGGTTCTAGTTGTCATAAGGTCAAGGTACAACTCCAAGTCGTCCTGTTACCGAAGATCACGGCTATTCGAATAGATTAAACTTCCCTGCAGGGGTGCACCACATAGCCCAACACGCTCGATCCCATTTGGCCGGACACACTTTCCTGGGTCATGCCCGGCCTCGGAAGATCAACACGTCGCAGCCCCACCTAGGCAAAACAGAGAGGCCAGCACGCCGGTCTAAACCTAAGCGCGCAGGGGTCTGGGCCCATCGCCCTGAGCACACCTGCACGTTGCGAGGGCGGCCGGAAGCAGACCTAGCCTAGTAGGCGTTCCAGTCCAATCCGGCGCGCGCCGCTCCGTCGCTGACGTCTGAAGTGCTTCGGCTGATACCACGACGTCGGGATACCCATA
>NC_057806.1:677319921-677358631 GCF_018294505.1 Triticum aestivum | reverse complement strand
GGCGGCGCTGGAGGAGAGGGTGGAGATCGTGGGGAGTGGGGGGTGAAGTGGGGAATGGGGATCGGGTAGCTAGGGTTCGGTCGATGGGGGGGTATGTGTAGGCCGAGGTGGGCCGGCCTGGCGGGGAGATGGCCCAGTTGGGCCGGTGGCTTGCTGGGCCAGAGCCCAATGGGAGGGGGGGGGTTCTCCTTTTTTTTTGTTAGTTTGTTTTTCTATTTTATTTCTTTTCTTCTTTGCTGTTTTATTAAATTTCGATGTTTATGAAAAACCCAAGTTGCACCTAAAATATTTCTAATACTTAAGCCACTACCGCAATTAACTTGGCACCTAATATAAAATCATTTGAAATTGTTTATTATTTTATAATCATTTAACTAATTGTTTTGCTACTATTATATTCATTTTGAGTACTTACATATTTTATACAAGTGTGGTTTCTCCACCATAATTACCTACGCATTATTTGGCACAACCAGAACATTTTAGTTTTATTATTTGAAAACTTTTATTGTTTGCCTATTTTTGAATTTGAATTTGAATCGGTTTCGAACTAACTCGAGATTAGCAACTATAAACGAGGTGACGTGGCACCATTAGCAGAGGATCACTGTAGCTTAATTACCCGGGCGTCACAGTTGTCTGCTTTGAAGCCATTGACATTGAAGGATCCAGGTGCTGATGCAGGACCTGGAAACCTGGGCAATCTTGGGATTGGCTTCTGTACCTGAGGCCTGTGCTCAACATGATAGTCAAACTGAGGACTAGCAGCAGGCGCAGGAACAGAAGCAGTAGCATCAGTGGCTTCGTTGACTTCTGGTGCTTTTGTTGGTGTAGGCTCCACATTGGCTTCAGCCATGACAGCGTCAGTGGCTTCATTGGTGTTGGTAGTGGCAGCCTCACGATTCTCAACCTCCACTTAACGAGCTGGAGGGTCGGTCATAGTCACGTTCTCCTCGAGAACAGCTTCTTGGTGGCACGGGGGAGTAGCAGCTTTTGGGGTTTCTTCTTCATCGGCTGATGCAGTCAGAATGTCTTCAGCAGTATTAGCTTCAGATTCAGAGACTGGAGGCCTTGGTCCTTTGCGAAGCCTGCGTAACGCTGGCGACACCTGTGGAGTTGGAGTTGGCTGGGCCTCAAAGTCTTCTTCTTCTTGTGCTTGTGGGTGATTAGCCCATGATGCATCCTGAGCAATTGGCGTCAGAGGATGACCAATGCTGATGAGCTCGCTGTGTGTTAGCACAGGCGATGATACCTGTTGGTGCTCGAGCTGAGGAAGAATTGCATCATCTTCAACATGGTCATGGTGACCAATGTCTTCAGCAGTGATGGGATCAGCTGCTGGAAAGTCTTCAGCTTCATGAGCCTCTGTGAAAGCAGGCTCATGGACAGTCAGTTGACGCTCTTGAGGTTCAGCGTCAGGGCGGACCATGGAGATGGGTTCAACAATTAAGTGCTCTGTGGGAGCAGCCCATTCCTTCTTGGTCTTCCGCTTCTTCTTGGAGGGAGCAGTAGCAGAGGCTTAAGGATGTTTCCTCTTTCTGGCTTCAGCCTCAGCAGTCCTCGTCTTCTTCAGCTCTGAAGCGGTTGACCGGGCTTTTGGCTTCGAGCCAGTCATGCTAGTTGGGAAGACAATGGGATCTGCTTCCTGCCTTGGTGCGTCGGGTTCGGCCATAGCGGGCTTCTTCTTCTTCTTTGCAGCCATTCTGGGGTCGATGCCAGGACGCCCAAGGGCCTTGCGCTTCTCAGCCTCATTATAGGCTTGCACACACTTGTCAGCCAGGCTCTTCATGCGCTCACGAGAACCTTGAGCTTCTTCATGCTTCTTGAGAAAAGCTTCTTTAAGCTCGTGCAACATAAGCTTGAAGTTCTTGACCTCTTGTACGCTGAGCTTGGCCATATATTTCTTGAACTGAGTTTTTTTTTATAGTCTATCTTTTGCTTCAGTTCGACGATGCGCTGAGCTAGAGCTAGCTCTGATGCAATGGCGCCATGGAAGGCGACACTGATACTAATGGGAAGTTGCAGGTCTTCAAAGCTGAGGTTGGGCGTTTCAAACCACTCATCGATGAAGTCGTGGATGATTGCCACGTCAAAGAGAGGCAAATTGTTGAAGATTTCTGTTTCTTCTTTGCTCTTGATCAGCTGCTCAAGAGCGTCATCTGCAAGATCTTCATCACTAGACAGATCAATGGCATCGTTGCATAGAATAGCAGCAGCTGTCAGTTCTTGGCCGGTGTGTGGCAGAGGCATCTTGACCTTCTGGGGCTTGGAGATGCGTGATAAATCTTCAGACTGCACACTGTTTTCAGGAGGTGCAGTGGCCAGTGGCTTCGCCCATGAGATTTTTGGTGCAGAGGCAGGCTTTGAAGCTTTTGGCTACTTCAGTTTCTTTGGCTTCGGCGCTGTAGGCGCTTTATCTAATTCAGCATCATCTGCAGGCTCATTCACGGCAGTCCCTTAAACCACGATATGGGTGATGAGACCTTCAAGGTTGTAGAAAGGACCGATGACATTGGGTTCTGCAACGCGTGTGCCGTCAGCCCGGGGAGTAGAAGGACCAGGGTTGAAGTCTAGTCCCAATGACTTCTTGTTTTCCTTGGCTGATGCCTTTGCATGCTGGAAGTTGCGCTTGAAGAGATTATCGTCACGACACCATAGCAATGATGATGGGTCGGCATCTTCAGGCTGAGGTCCACGGACCGTATACGGATAGAAACCCTGAGCAATAGCTTCAGCTTTGTTCTTGGGTGGAAGGCCTCGGAAGAGAATATCACCCCAAGGACTTTTGATAGCACTCTTCTCAGCATATTCCTTGGTCACGAATCTGTATTTGTACCACTGTTCTGCCCAATATCTTCGAATCCACTGGATTCGGGTCTTGCGCTGATTATAATCCTCTTCAGGATCTGTCTTGTAAAGTTCTGAGAGGTCATCAGGCAAATCTCTTGATGTTCCCCCACGACGCTGTCTGCCTCCCTTCCTTGCAGATTTCTTTAAGGCCATGAACTTTAAACTGAAAGGCTTCAATACGTTCAAAGGCTTCAAAGGCTTTCGCTTGCTGGACAAACAGGAACTGGTTTCGGGAGAATTTATATGATGTTGTAAGAATTCTGCAAATGAATGCAGACTATGAGAACCAAGGGATTCTCCCACGGACATGTACCTATGACAGCATTAAGGTGCGAGGGAAGGGGAAGATGTCATATGCATTCTTAGAAGATTTTGAAGATAACTCAGTTTAGAAGACATTGACCTCATCGTGCGAAGACATTCACTCATAGATAAGGAGTTGGTTCCAGATTTGTACGAATCCATGGATCAGTACAAGTGAGGAATCTAACTACTTTGTGAAGCATAAGTGAATATACTAGGCATATTATGAGATGCAGTATGAAAGAGATCCAACTTATGTGAACAGAAACTGCTTGTGGTAGAAAGTGACGAAGCTATAGGATCAAAGGGGCCGTAAAAAGGAAGTTTTATTTACCACACGAAGAACTGCTAGACAGAGTGGAAGAGGAGGCCGAGCAGTTCGATCGTCCGTGCCCTAACTTGGCGACGGAGGACACCTACGGCGACGGCGGAGAAGACGATGTCTGCGGTCGGCGTGAAGACGGCATCGAAGAGGTTACGGCAGCGAAGCGCTTCGTCACCGGCGTCGTCGAGGGCTAGCGGTGGCGCTAGGGTTTGTGCGAGAGTGGAAGAAGAGATAATGACTATGGTGAGGCGTGTATTTATAGGTACAGGGGCGACTCAGTGTTATTACACAGGTGCCCCTGGCGATTCACATCTGAGGAACACGTGGCCATCATGCAGCATGTTAGAGGTTGTTCCACGTCCCACGCACGTCTGGATTGTCGGGTGGTCGTTCCCACTTCTCCGGGTTTCAGGTGAAGGAATGAGCATTGAAAACGGACTTAATGTTTGTCTTTGTATCTTTTGCTGACAAGGACGCAGAGAAGACATTCGACAGTTTCAATAGAATGCATATGATTTGGAAAGATAGAGTTTGAGATAGAAAGTATAGAGAGGTTAGGGTCCGATCACATTCACTTAGTTCAAAATATTCAACAAGAAGACTTAGCTATAAGTGAATGCTGTAGAGAACAGAACACTAGTATATATATATAATCAATATAGTGAAGATAATCATGAAGACATGTTGAGATTGAAGCCAAACCAAATGTGAAGTCATAGCAAATGTAACGCCATGAGTGAAACACTTCAAACAGAACCTTTGGTGGTGGCGTTACCCACTGTATAGAAAGTATTAGACTCAGACACGGCACACAATTATTGTGGTGCTCCGAAGTCAAATTCCACATTAATGTATTCACACTTAGAATGTATGTCTTTATTGATTGAAGATATATTTTACTTCGTGTGTTGCACATCTAAGTCATCAATATGCATAAGTGTTAGGATGTGTGCCTGATCACAGGACATTTGAGGATTCCAAGATATTTAGCTCACACCGTAACTTGCAAAATCTCTTCTCATCCAAGGGCTTGGTGAAGATATCTGCCAATTGCTCTTCAGTGTTGACGTGTATGATATCAATGTCTTCCTTCACAACATGATCTCTGAGAAAGTGATGACGAATTTCAATGTGCTTTGTCTTCGAGTGCTGAACTGGGTTGTTGGCAATCTTGATGGCGCTTTCGTTGTCGCAGTAGAGTGGCACTTGCTTTAGATGAATGCCATAGTCCTTGAGTGTTTGCTTCATCCACAGAAGCTGAGCGCAGCAAGATCCAGCAGCAATGTATTCAGATTCAGCAGTGGAGAGAGATACACAGTTCTGCTTCTTTGAAGACCAACATACAAGTGATCGTCCTAGAAAATGACATGTGCCTGATGTAGACTTGCGATCCACCTTGTCACCAGCATAATCAGCATCCGAGAATCCAACCAGATCAAACTCTGAGCCCTTTGGATACCACAATCCTAGAGTTGGGGTGTGAGCCAAATATCGAAGAATTCGCTTCACAGCTAAGTGATGCGATTTCTTTGGTGCCGCTTGGAATCGAGCACACATGCAAACACTAAGCATAATATCTGGCCTAGATGCACATAGATAAAGTAAAGAACCAATCATGGAGTGGTATACCTTTTGATCGAACTCTTTACCATTGTCGTCGGGACCCAGATGATGTTTGGCTGGCATTGGCGTCGTGAAGCCTTTGCAGTCTTGCATACCAAACTTCTTCAGGCAATCTTTGAGATACTTCTCTTGAGATATGAAGATGCTGTTGCGTTGCTGTCGTATTTGAAGACCGAGGAAGAACTTCAGCTCTCCCATCATGGACATCCGATATTGCTCTTGCATCATATATCCAAACTCTTCATTGTACTTCTGATTGGTGCAGCCGAAGATGATGTCATCCACATATATTTGGCACACAAACAGTTCACCATCATATGTCTTCGTGAAGAGAGTGGGGTCGAGGGAACCAGGTATGAAGCCTTTGCTCTTCAGGAAGTATTTGAGTGTGTCATACCAAGCCCGAGGGGCTTGTTTGAGGCCATACAGTGCCTTGTTGAGCTTGTATACCATGTCAGGATGTTTTGGATCTTCAAAGCCACGCGGTTGTACAACATACACTTCTTCTTCAATCTTGCCATTGAGAAAAGTGCTCTTCACATCCATTTGATATAGAAATATGTTATGATGATTTGCATAGGCCAGGAGTATGTGTATGGCTTCAAGTCGAGCCACAGGAGCAAATGTTTCATCGAAGTTAATTCCTTCCACTTGAGTATATCCTTGAGCAACGAGACGAACTTTGTTTCTGACAACTTGACCATGCTCATCTTGCTTGTTGCGGTATATCCATTTGGTGCCTATTATATTGTGCTTCCGAGGATCAGGACGCTTAACTAGTTCCCATACATTATTCAGGTCAAACTATTGAAGCTCTTCTTGCATGGCTTGAATCCATTCAGGTTCCGTGAAGGCTTCTTCAACTTTCTTGGGTTCTGTTATTGAGACGAATGCGAAGTGTCCATAGAAATTTGCTAGCTGAGTTGCCCTTGAACGAGTGAGCGGACTTGGTGCATTGATGCTATCAATTATTCTCTCAATCTGCACTTCATTGGCAACACGAGGATGTACAGGGCGAAGATTTTGCTCTTGCTGATCATTGTCATTGTTAGAGGGATTGTCTTCAGGCTGAGCATTGTCTTCGGGTTGATCTGGTGCGGAGATGATAAGTTCCTCTTCAGGTTGAGCTTCAGAGGGTATGATTTCTCCAGTTCCCATTAGTTTGATTGATTCACTGGATGGAACTTCATCTAGCACATTTGGCAGGTGCTCTCTTTGTGAACTGTTAGTCTCATCGAACCGCACATCCACTGTTTCAACCACTTTATAATGAAAGAGATTGAAGACTCTGTAGGAGTGCGAATCCTTTCCATATCCAAGCATAAAACCCTCATGTGCTTTTGGTGCAAATTTTGAAGTGTGATGTGGATCCTTGATCCAGCACCTGGCGCCAAATACTCTGAAGTAACTGACATTTGGCTTCTTGCCAGTAAGGAGCTCATAGGATGTCTTGTTCAGAAGCTTGTGAAGATAAACACGATTGATTGTATGGCATGCAGTATCAATGGCTTCGGGCTAGAATTTTCTTGGAGTCTTGTATTCATCAAGCATCGTTCGGGCCATCTCAATGAGTGTTCTGTTCTTGCGTTCGACGACGCCATTCTGCTGTGGCGTGTACGGGGCTGAGAATTCATGTGTGATGCCCAAAGTATCAAGATATATATCAAGGCCAGTGTTTTTGAATTCAGTGCCATTGTCACTTATGATGTGCTTTATCTTGGCACCATAGTTGTTCATTGCTCGATTGGCGAAGCGTCTGAAGACATCCTGCACTTCAGTCTCGTAGAGGATTATGTGCACCCAAGTATATCTAGAATAATCATCAACAATGACAAAGCCATAGAGACAAGCAGTAGTAGAAGAGTTGAGTAATGAGTGGGACCGAAAAGATCCATGTGGAGCAGTTCGAAGGGTCGAGTAGTTGTCATGATTGTCTTCGAGGGATGTTTGGCCCTCGTCATCTTTCCTGCTTCACAGGACCGCATAAGTGATCTTTCTTGAACTTGACGCCCTCGATGCCTATGACATTCTTCTTCTTTGCAAGGGTGTGGAGGTTCCTCATGCCAGCATGCCCTAGCCTCCGATGCCAGGGCCAGCATTCTGAAGCTTTTGCTAGAAGACATACGGCAAGCTGTGGTCCTGCTGAGAAATCTACCACGTACAAATCATCTTTCCGATACCCTTCAAACACTAGAGACTTGTCAGATTCCATTAGAACAAGGCAACGATATTTTCCAAACATTACGATCATGTTCAAATCGCAAAGCATTGAGATAGACATTAAGTTGAAGCCAAGGGATTCAACAAGCATGACTTTATCCATGTGTTGATCCTTTGAGATTGCAACTCTACCTAGACCCAATACCTTACTTTTACCAGTGTCAGCAAATGTGATGCGACTCTTGTCGGATGGACGTAAGGTTGAGTCCATAAGAAGGCTTCTTTTGCCAGTCATGTGATTGGTACACCCACTATCAATAATCCATTCTGAAGACACTGGTGTCATACCCTACAGTGCAGTAAGGGGGATAGGCTTCACGAAGAGAATTTTGAAGCAAAAACATTTGACGAACCAGTGGATTATGAAAGCTTAGATCCAGATTAGGACTGATAGGGAAAGTAGCAAGCGATTCAGGAACGAAGTACATAGTAAGACCATTCGGGCATTTGATCTTGCGCCCTACAAGATGTTTAAGGTCCCCAGCAATAGCGTCAGACGATTTTGGTTTTCTGCTGGAGACCTTTCCCTGCAAAAGAGAGTTAAGCTTTCTTAGCCACCCACATCTTCAAGGGTGGCTTAGAAGCAATAAGTCTAAGTGCAGCGTCTGAGAACTTTGGCTTTGGAGCCCTAGCAAAAAGTCTTGCAGGCGGACAATAGTACTCATAAGAATAAGCAGAATAGTTCTTGGTCTTATGAACATGGCGGTTCGATGAACCGCGCTCATATTCATAGGCCTGAGTATGGTTTCCCTACAAAACATTTGCGTTAGTGCGACTCAGGTGAGTCCTCTGTCTGTATGAAGCCTTTGGACTATATGAAGCATGTGGTCTGGGGTTTGTCTTCTTCACCTGTGGTGTCATGATGACATTCACAGGAAGATTCTCCAAACACTTTTTCGGTACCCAGATCTTCTTCATAGGCGGTCCATTCCTGCAGTTAGTACCAATGTACCTGGCAAACACTTCATCATTCTGATTCTTAAACAGTTTATAGTTTGCATCAAAGGATTCATCAATGACAATGGGGTTAGCACAAGTGAAGCCAGATAGAGTGGATGGATCTGCTGAAGATTCCTTTGCAGCAACCCATGTGGTTTTGGGATACTGCTCAGGTTTCCAGTAAGAGCCATCAGCATTCATTTTCCTTACGAACCCAACACCCTCTTTCCTCGGGTTTCGGTTCAGGATCTGCCTTTTGAGGACATCACATAGTGTCTGATGCCCTTTAAGACTTTTGTACATCCCTGTTTCAAGCAATGTCTTCAACCTAGCATTCTCATCAGCAATAGCAGTGGTATCCTCTGCAGAGGGGTTAGTTCCCACATCAACAGTTGAAGATATTGCAACAGTAGCAGCAGTAGAACATTCAGCAACAGAAGTGGCATTATCACGCTCAATGCATTTAAGACATGGTGGTTCAAATCCTTCCTGAGAGGAACTGATCTGTTCGGCGCGAAGTGACTCGTTTTCCTTTTGAAGATCTTCATGAGCCGCTCTCAATTTCTCAAGATCTTGCTTTCTTTGAAGATAATCATATCAAAGCTTTTCATGAGTTGTTGAGAGCGTTTCATGACGACTTTCAAGTTCCTCATACTTAACGTGAATATTTTTTATGTCTTCAATTAAGGACTCAGATCGAGTCATTTCAGCGCCTAACAGATCATCGCTTTTGTCTAACAGTTTTTGAATATGTTCCATAGCTTTCTGTTGTTCAGTTGCAATTTTAGCAAGTGTTTTGTAGCTGGGTCTTGAACCACAATCAGAGTCATCTTCACTAGATGTTTGATAGTGAGTAGTGCGTGTGTTTACCTTGGCACCGCGTGCCATGAAGCAGTAGGTAGGAGCGGAGTAGTCCTTGTCATTTGCATCGGTGTCGGTGATGAAGTCATTGTCCTCAGTGTTGAAGATGGACTTGGCAACGTATGCTGTAGCCAGACTTGCAACGCCAGAATCGGACTCCTCCTCAGACTCCACCTCCGCCTCCTCAGAAGCGGACTCCTCCTCTGAATCCATTTCCTTGCCAACAAACGCAGTGCCTTGCCAGATGAGCTCTTCTTGTGTGATGAAGACTTTGAGGAAGACTTGGAAGAAGACTTTGAGTATTTCTTCTTCTTCTTGTCGTCAGAGTCATATTCCTTGCTCTTCTTCTTCTTCTTGTTCTCATTGTCCCACTGCGGACACTCAAAGATGAAGTGGCCAGGTTTCTTGCACTTGTGACATGTTTTCTTCTTGTAGTCATGAGCAGAAGCTTCATCATTTCTTGAGCTTGATTGTGAAGACTTTCTGAAACCTTTCTTCTTGGTGAATTTTTGGAACTTCTTCACAAGCATAGCAAGTTCCCTTCCAATGTCTTTAGAATCATCAGAACTGTTGTCAGATTCTTCTTTAGATGAGGAGACAGCTTTTGCCTTCAAGGCACGAGTTCGCCCATAGTTTGGACCGTAGATATCTGTTTTCTCAGAAAGCTGAAACTCATGTGTGTTGAGCCTCTCAAGTATGTCAGACGGATCGAGTGTCTTGAAATCAGGACGTTCTTGAATTATCAGGGCTAGGGTGTCAAACGAACTGTCAAGTGATTTCAGTAGTGTCTTGACGACTTCATGCTTGATGATCTCAGTAGCGCCAAGGGCTTGAAGCTCATTTGTGATGTCAGTGAGTCGATCAAACGTGAGCTGGACATTCTCATTGTCATTTCTCTTGAAGCGGTTGAAGAGGTTGCGAAGGACACTGATTCTCTAATCTTTCTGGGTTGAGACGCCTTCGTTGACCTTGGAGAGCCAGTCCCAGACTAGTTTAGATGTTTCCAAAGCACTCACACGGCCATACTGTCCTTTGGTCAGATGACCACAGATGATATTCTTGGCAGTAGAGTCCAATTGAATGAACTTCTTGACATCAGCAGCAGTGACACCTTCTCTAGCCTTGGGAACGCCGTTCTTGACGACATACCATAGGTTGACGTCAATGGCTTCAAGATGCATGCGCATCTTATTCTTTCAGTAGGGATATTCAGTTCCATCAAAGACGGGGCACACAGCGGAGACTTTAATTATCCCTGCAGTCGACATAGCTAAAACTCCAGGTGGTTAAACCGAATCACACAGAACAAGGGAGTACCTTGCTCTGATACCAATTGAAAGTGTGTTATATCGACTAGAGGGGGGTGAATAGATGATTTTTATGAAAGTCTTCAAAACGTGGAAGTTTCGAAGACAAACAACAGAAATAAACCTATTACCATGCAGCGGAAGGTAGACTACACTAGGCAAACCATAGTCAAGTATTCAATGAAGTGAAAGCACAGTGACTAATAGCAGCTAGGTAGTAAGGATCAGGTAGGAAGATATTCTGAAGCCAAACAGAACACGCAGTCACTCAGTGAAGACAAAAGATAGTGCAATCATACAATGACTTCACAAGGACCAACAGTAAGTAAAAGGAAGGGAAGGATGAAACCAGTGACTCGTTGAAGACAATGATTTGTTGGACCAGTTCCAGTTGTTGTGACAACTGTACGTCTGGTTAGGGCGGCTAGGTATTTAAACCTGAGGACACACAGTCCCGGACACCCAGTCCTGAACACGCAGCTCGGGACACCCAGTCCTCACCGTATTCCCCTTGAGCTAAGGTCACACAGACCTCGCCCAATCACTCTGATAAGTCTTCAAGGTAGACTCCCAAACCTTCACAGACTTCGTTCACCGGCAATCCACAATGCCTCTTGGATGCTCAGAACGCGACGCCTAACCGGCTGGAGGATTCACAGTCCTCAAGTGTAATAAGTCTTCAGATCACACAGACAAGAAGACTTAAGCGATGCCTAACACTCTTTGGCTCTAGGTGGTTAGGGCTTTATCCTCGCAAGGAATTCTCTCTCAAAGACTTCGAGGTGGGTTGCTCTCAAACGACAAAAGCCGTACTCTAACTCTGAGCAGCCAGCCATTTATGGTTGTAGGGGGTGGGCTATTTATAGCCACTAGGCAACCCGGCAACTAAGGAACTGACATGTGTTCCAACGGTCAGATTTCAAACTCACACGGCAACTTTACTTGGGCTACAAGCAAAGCTGACTTGTCCGACTCTGGACAAGATTCGCTCTCATAGTCTTCACTCGAAGACATAGGTTTTGGTTAAGCATCACTTCAGTCATTCTGACTGGTTCTCTTGGACCCCACTTAACAGTACGGTGGTTCCTATGACTCAACAAAGAAGAAACAGAACTACGAAAGATCTAAGTCTTCGAGCTCCATAGGCTTCATGCGATGTCTTCTCTTGTCATAGTCTTCAATGAGAATATCTTCATAAACCACCTTTGACATCAATGTCTTCATACATTTTTAGGGGTCATCTCTGGTAGGAAAACCGAATCAATGAGGGACTTCTACCTGTGTTATCCTGCAATTCTCACAAACACATTAGTCCCTCAACTAGGTTTGTCGTCAATACTCCAAAACCAACTAGGGGTGGCACTAGATGCACTTACACCCATTTCTGTCGAAACCTTCCCTTCCCGCTCGGTTTTCTGTTGTAGCGGGACATTTCTCGCTGGAGCCACTTTCTTTAAAACCAGATGATGTCCACCTCATCTTCGTCGTGCATTGCAATAGGGATGGAATTTTTCATGTTACAATATAATAGAATGGGTTAACCTAACACATACTATTGACACAAAACAACAAGTAACTATAGAAATCATTCTCAAAGGTCCATTCAACTTTGCAAATGCACACTGACGTCAGAGGCGAGTTGAAATGTGAACATATTCCTAGTCATCAATATGCTCCACCTCCAGCCCACGTACCATTCATTGCTACAAGGGATAATTATCGTTCTTCTCTTTCTCGTCCTTCCCTGCATCTTCTAACTCTAGCCACTTCGCCAACCAGCAGCACGTCAACATTAGTGTGTTCGTCATCAACGCTTCATCTTCTTCTTTCTCATTCCTTGCCATCTTTACTTCTCATTCCTAATTGTTTTCTAGAATATTATTTGTTTCTTTGTTGTATTTCTTGGAACACTTTTTCTTTCTCCAACACCATAGACCACTTGGTGGCTTTCGTTCTTTTTTCCTTCTTATGCTTGGAACACCCCTCTTTTCTACAATACCATGAACCACCTGACCAATGTTGTGTCATGTTGTCCTTACCCACGAACGTTTCAACAACAATCGGCGTGTGTACATCCTGTAAAGCATAGTCGTTATCCATCATGGTGAACGCTAGATCGCCCATGTCGCGAGCTCATCGTGGTCGTTGTCCATGTTGGCACGCAGTCCTCGGCTATGTCGCTGAGAGCCTGTTGATCGTACGCCCATAAGAAAAATATATATGTTATTTTTGTTGTATTAGGAAACTTGTGATTGCCAATTAATAGTAGATAAATGGCATAGCGCGCCCGAGTAGTGATTTGTTATGCGGGAATATCTGATTTTGTTTTGGAAGGTTATCAGGAAATATCTTATGTTTATCTTTTAGGAAGGTGATCTCACATATATGATGCGATTTCTGAATTCCTAATTACCTATTATTTATGTAATTGAATTGAATCAACACCTGCCAAGTCAAGCACGAAATAAGATCCCCTTAATGGGATTTGGTTTTCTAACGGGAGGGAGAAAACATGAGGAAGGGGTGGTGAGAGGTGGGACGAAATAAAACCGGCCGAAAAAAATACCGTACGAGGCTACCAACTCCTCCATTAGGAGTAGAGATTGTATTAGGAAACTTGTGATTGCCATTTAATAGTAGAGATAATAATAAATGCATAGCGCGCCAGAGTAGTGATTTGTTATGCTGGAATATTTGATTTTGTTTTGGAAGGTTATCAAGAAAAATCTTATGTCTATCTTTTAGGAAGGGGATACTATATATATATATATATATATATATATATATATATATATATGATGCGGTTTCTGGATTCTTAATTATCTATTATTTATTTATGTAATTGAATTGAATTAGCACCTGTCAAAGCACGCATGAAACAAGATCCTCCTAATGTGATTTGGTTTTCTAACGGGAGGGAGAAAACCCAGCGAAAGGGGTAGTGAGAGATGAAACGAAATAAAACCGGACGAAAAAAGATCGTATCAGGCTACCAACTCCTCCATTAGGAGTAGAGATATGTACAAAGGCATTTAAAAGTTTAGGCCCCATAAATTGATGAGCCCTGTGCGGGCCGCACAGTACGCACAACTGTGGGTCTGACCCTGGTTCGTAGGGATGAATGCATGCATATGTATATCTTGCATCTGTAATGTGTTTAAAAAAATGCCAAAACAGCGGAACCACGTCCGAGACCCACCCGCAGCCCCGCTGCACACGCTCCAAGCACCGTAACCGAAAATATGGCCGCCCACTCGCCCGATCATGTCTCACCAAAACCCGTACACGGTGCACTTATTACCGCTGCTTGCTAGCAGCGTTTTTCATCGCGTGAGTGCGTCGCTCTCGTGACAGACGAGTTTATTCAAAAGGTTGCCATCATTCGCAACCCCTCTCTATCCCGTCGTGTCCATCGGCAAAGCTTCCACGTCCCTTTCTACCAGATGATACCGTCTTTTTCAAAAACAAACCATCATTATCATGGTGCTTTAATAAGTTCATACTTGTCCAACCCAATGTCACACGAAAGAACAAGAACCCTCCCCCGTGTTTCCCCCTGCCGTTGCAAACTTTCAGCCGTACTATAGAGTCGGGCCGGCCATAAACAAATCGGTGCACAACGAGCTCATGAACGAGAATTGGATCAGGACGATGGCTAGACTGCATACCATTCAGCAGCTGGGTGAATTCGTGTCTTTTTAGAATCACATTAGTCAAATCACCCTCCTCCCTGACCAAGATGACACCATCCACTGGAACTTAACCACCTCGGGGACATACTCGGCCGCCTCTGCCTACGGCGCACAGTTCCTTGGCTCCTACTCTCGTTTTGACACAACCAAGGTCTGGTCTGCAAACGCTGAGCCCAAGTGCAAGTTCTTTGCTTGGCTTGTTCTACACGGAAGAATCCTCACTGCAGATATGCTGGCTGTGAGGGGATGGCCTCATGAACCCAGATGCCTGCTTTGTCTCCAACAGCCTGAAACAGCAACCCACCTCTGCAAAGACTGCCCCTTCACGGTCGCGGTCTGGAACCAGGTCAACACCTGAACTAACAAAGGTGTTCCTATCACGGGCTTCCTCCCCGAGCCAGGAAACGTGTCAGACTGGTGAGACAACACTCTCATTTCACATCCCAATCAAGTGCGCAAGAGGCGCAGTAGAAGAATCATCTACACGATAAGGTCCATATGGAAGGAGCGAAATAGGCGGGTGTTCACGGGACTAAGGTTGACGCATCGCAAGGTGGCGGCTCTAGACCTAGACGCAATCAATCAGCGCGACCTGGCGTTTGCTGGCAGCCTGCCAACCGCGGGCATTGGTTAATCTAGTTCTATGTTGGTTTTTTTTGTGGTTTCTGCAACGTTCCCTAAGAATGCTCGCCCCTCTGTAAATTGCGTCCTTTCGCCATCTCTTCTATAAGAAAAAAGGCAGTGCTCCTGCCGGTTCCTCAAAAAAAATGATGGTACCATAGCCGGTATCATGCATTCGAGAATAGCAAACATACTAATGTGGCAAACAATTAAAGAAGAGAGAGGATTAGAATAATATAGATAGATATTATATCATGTTAAATGTTATACTACTTTGTGTTAGGGCATCTTCAATGATCGTATGATCATCGTTGGTAAATTTGCCACATAGACTGTTCTAATGAGGTGGCTTAAAATAAAAGAAGTGGGAGAATGCGAAGCGTATGATGCTGAAGCAACGTACTGGACACAAGCCCCGAGGTAATTGCATTCATTTCTATGGGGCCTGACTGGACCTAGTGAGAGCTGCCGCAGCTGCCTCCCCAATTTTCTTCTCCCGGGTGTTGCTCATCTGTTTATCTACATTGATTTAATATGTGTGGTTCCCAATGAGAAGTGCATGGATGAATCCGGGTTGGGCACCATCTGATCTATGTCTCCACGTTCTATGTGCGTGCATAAAGTTTCATGAAAAAATAATTTTTTTGTGGCCTGTGCAAAAAGACAAAAAATTATGTCGTGGAACACTACTTAGATGCACTGAAATTTGTCTTTTTTGCGGAGGCAAAACAAAAAAAAAATTCATAAAATTGTGTGTCGCGTACACACATTTGTGAACATGTATGCGTGACATTTTTTTATTTTTTCAACATTTTAAAACATGCTTAAAATGCATTTTATGAAAAGTGGGTGCATATGCCCATGGGTTCAGATGGTGCCCTCTCGGTTCCCAATAGACTAATATACGCTTCACTGGAGAACTTGTATGATATGTTGTTGGTTGCTGACGTGGACCTTGTGGCACCGATTCCATCATACATACTATTGCAGATGCTCTTATGCAAGGCAATAAATATGATTATTTATGATACTACTCTATGATACTATGCATTATGAAGGTAGTGCATATGATACTAATATATGATACTCTCTATTATGGGTAGACTTAAGAAGTTAGAGCATCTACAGCCGCGGCAATAAATATGACATCTATGTCGACCTCGTCTCCGACGATGATGACTGAAGATCCCCGCTGCCGCAGCGTTGCCACGAAACCCGGATGGCTCCGGTGAGCCTAATTTTGGCTTTTAGGGTTACGGTGGCCATCGCCTATCCTCATCTATCCTCATCTAATTAGTGTAATTTACAGTATATGTCTCTACCTACTAATAAACCACCGATTGCTTCTGGCCGTACGTCGCAGCAGTCTCGCAGAAAAGTCCCTGATTTTTTTAGTATTCAACCCGCAGTCCTTTCTTAAGTGAGAAAACGTTTTGTTCAGCCATTTTGCAAATAAATCCCTACAGTTTACGGTATTCAACCCATGGTCCTTTTTAAGTTAAAAAAAATCAGAAACCCACACGAGAACGGGCTCTCCTCTCTCTCCCTCGCCTCCCGATCCCAGCCGCCAGGAGCCCCACCCCACGCGGCGGTCGATCCGGAGGAGCTCGCGGCCAGGTTGGCGGTCGGGGGCCCCGGCGGCGTCGGCGGACCAAGAGGAGGAGGAGGACGCGGGCCTAGGCGGACCGGGAGGAGGAGGAGGACGCGGGGAAGGGGAGGAGGAGGATGCGGGCCGAGGCAGACCGGGAGGAGGAGGAGGACGCGGGCCTGGGCGCCGTGCCGGTGGTCGTCGCGGTGCTAGCCAAGCCCGGCGCGTCACCGGTCGCGCTCGTCCATGCGGTGGCCGCGGCGGGGAGCTTTGCTTGCGGCATAGAGGATGGCGCGTGGGCCGTGCTTGCTGCTGGCGCCGTGGGGCACCTTACGCGGCTCCCCGCCCACCCGCACGGCAAGGTCTGCTTCCTTCACTTGCTTATTTCCTTCATTCTGTATGCCTGCTCGGTTTGGGGGCTCCAAAACCCTATCAGGTTGAAAATTGAACTATAGATGAAAAAGAGACAATGCTTACTTAATGAATGTTTTGTTTGGGAATTAGTCTGTACATTGGCCACAACCGGATCCACAGGGAAGAGGTGCTCGAGATGGAGGAGGACATCCAGATTGAGGTGCGAGGTCGATACCAACGCGGTCCTGGGAGGCGTGCACGAGATCGAAGGCAGGGAGCTCCAGAAGGCAGACGGCGACATCGCCTCACTCTCTAAATTTACACTTATCTAGAATCCAGTGCTTCATGACCATGGCAATATTGGCTTGACAAAAACGATATATAAAGTAGTATCTATCTTCTTTTCAGTTGTATGAATTTGGAACTGAGTTCTAATGGCATACAGTTGTATGAATTTGGAACTGAGTTCTAATGGCATACAGTTGTATGACGTGCTTTGATTATGCTCAAAACTGTTCATTCCAATGCTTGATCGGAGTGCAGATTATATATCAACAACCAGGAACTACCATACAATCTTCATATCACACATTCCACCTATGAGTATGAAGATCCGTGACAAGGTACATGCTCAACTGTTGCTTTCTATGATCTTACTTGATCAAGTACTTTATAAATCTTTGATGCAAAATGAGGTGTTATATATTTTTCTAATATTATGCCTCATTTAGGCAAGAGCAATCATGAGGCCTTATATGCTTATCTATCTCATCCATTGATGATCTCTTTCAAGGAACAGAAGGACTTCTTGTTCATTTAGAGAGGTAAGAATAACATTCAGCACACTTTCCTGACTGAGTGAAACTGATATTAGAGGTAGGATCTACATTTATACTTGGATGGTTGGATGCACAAACCTCTAACCGCATCAGTGAACTACAGTGTCATTTTTCTGGCCCTGTAAAATTCTAATTATGCATATCAATGCAACATGTGCATGCTGTAATTTTATATTCAGTTCTAATATGCTCGCTACCATGTTGGTCTTCTGAAGCCTTCATCCGTGCAGGATCAATCTTTTGATTTTGGTACTTAATAAACTAAATCTTGAGCATTGGAGGAGGTAGCCCCTAGACTGGTGAAGAGGCAAATGGGGACACGAGGAGGTTCATGGTGGTTCTAGGCTCATCTCTTTGGTGAGCAGCAGTGCGCTACGTTGGACAGTTACCAAGGCTGGACGGAGGTGTGCCTGTGCGGCCGGACGGTGTCGTCCTGGTTGAGCAGATCACCGTACCAAGGCTGCCTGCCGGACTCCAAT
This sequence comes from Triticum aestivum, assembly GCF_018294505.1. Taxonomy (NCBI): domain Eukaryota; kingdom Viridiplantae; phylum Streptophyta; class Magnoliopsida; order Poales; family Poaceae; genus Triticum; species Triticum aestivum. Next base: position 677,340,630 of record NC_057806.1, on the reverse strand, counting down.
TCCCTACCGCTGTCAAGCTCTAGATCAAGCTCCACATGGACCTGTTTATCCGTGCGATACTATGTTTCCTCTCGTGGCCGTCTGTTCCGCTTGGCGTTTCGTCTGGATCTGAGAGGAGAAGGCCTCAAGCAGGGAGATGAGGAGGTTCATGGAACCATGGAGGTTTTCAGATGAGATTAGTTGAAAGAAAAGGGTAATTTCCCATGCTGCCATGCGAGAGTCAGAGGTGGGTGAGTTCCCTGATCCCCGGCTGTAGCAACATTGGCCACCACTCTATGCGCATCTGTGCCGCCAAAATCAGATTTCATGTAGGTAACAAGCATGCTTTCCTCTTTTCATCTGGTCTAGAAATATGGTGCGAATGCATGGCTATGCTTTTGATTTTTCTTCCTGTGCATTGACTTGATAAGTATAGAGCCTAATGAGCACTGATGACCAGCGATGCCATAACATAAGAATTTATATGCCATCTCGATGCTCATGGTTTCTTCAACATATATAGTCTACTATGTAATTATCTGTGCAACCAAGTTAACTGTGTAAGAGCCATTAAATATATCTTTAGACTTGCACAGAAGTAATTCTTGTTAAACTGTTGTTTGGTGATTGTGTCTCTTGCAGCCAATTTCTAGAAGACCAAGTTAACTGTGTAAGAGCCATTAAATATATCTTTAGACTTGCACAGAAATAATTCGTGTTAAACTGTTGTTTGGTGATTGTGTCTCTTGCAGCCAATTTCCAGAAGATTCATTACATGAATAATCCAAGTTCCTTTTACTATTCTGGCTGCAGCAGACTATCCTGCATTTTTGTAATTGTAGAATTACTAAGTTCATGTTGACTAAGGACCTATTGCGGATGTTTGCAAATTGTTAGAATTTCATCGCTCTTCATTTTCTCCAGCATTTGCTGTGTCCTGTAGGTTTCATAGCTTTCTGGGTATAAACTACATACACCTAGCAGTAGATTATTTCTTAAGATTAATCTATCAATGTTGTACACACACACACACACACATTGTTGGCATAAATTGGTGCACAGTATTGTGGCTGACTTCTGGCAGAAAGTTTGGTCCTAAATCCGAAATTCGTTGGTGGACTTATAGCAATCCATTGCGACATAATCTTGGATGAAGTTATGTTTTGATCAAATTATGATTTTTGACTGTAGTATATATAAATTATAAATAGCTAATCTGAGCTATTCATGGTTGGATAGGTTTCTATCAATCATTATTTTCTTCTCCGTCATAAAAATATTTCTCTTCTCAGTTATGTTGAGGTGAATGTAGCTGATGGTCACACTTTATCAATATAGGTGTATCAAGCAGATTGTGAAGAAAATGTACCTGAAGATGGTTCCTCAATATGAGAATCCGATTAACATTGTCTTCAAGAATTAAGGTAAATTGTTTGTATGTCATTAATCCTCTCCTGTGAAGATTCAGAATCATAAAAGATAGTATTCAAGTACGTGTACGTCCGCTCGAACGCAATCACATTCCGGAATAGTGACTTGCTGGAGTCGTTGAGCTCTAGCTGTGGGATCTCCCAGCAGCTCAAGTCTAGGAAGCTCGTCACCATCTTCCTTAAATTTCACTGACCGATGTTCTAGCTATTTTGTAGGTACAGATGGACAGGCGTCATGTTCAGCAATTTGACACACACGGTGGAGATTTAATGGACTAACTACTTTTTTTAGGTAACATCATGATTAATTACCGACACGTGTAGTTATTGGCTGCATTTTATTAGACATACAGAGAGCCACACTGACAAATTTTTATTTAGAGGAAGAAGTGGGCACAAGTAGACTGGAAAAACACAAAACAGCGGGAGATGTCATGTTCAGCAGCGACAACACCATTGCTCTTCATGTTTTAAGTTAAAGCTGTATTACTTCAGAATGATTAGTCAAAGATCGGTGATTGTTAGAGGTCTGAAGTTAATGTGAGAGGAAGGAGCATGAGTGGTCTTTTCAATACAGTATTTTTTCCTTACTGGCATAGGTTGTCAAGGATTGTTCTATCCGTCTCAGAGAAATGTGTTCAAAGTGAATTCTTCTCAGGACTGAGACTTATTTTACAGTAATAACTTACATAAGCCCTTTGGTTGATCCGTTCAATGGCTGCAATCTAGAAGCTTTATGAGATTTCCCAAGTATCATTTTCTGAAAAAAGGTCATGTTGTATAAGGTAAGAACAACATAGAGAATTGATAGTAACCAAACTAATTGCTTGCTATTGATTACAACATACTCCCTCCGTCCTGTATTATATTATGGTTATGGGATGTGTTTCTATGCTACTTGGAGAAAAACGCAAACTGTGCCTTGCTACTAATTACTCCCTCCGTTCCTAAATACTTGTCTTTCTAGAGATTTCAACAAGTGACTACATACGGCGCAAAATGAGTGAATCTATACTTTAAAATATGTCTACATACATCCGTATGTTGAGTCCATTTGAAATGCCTAGAAAGACAAGTATTTGGGAACGGAGGGAGTAGATTATACTTTCGTTAGTGAATGTGTTCCTGCGCCATCCCGAATAAATAGAAACTTCAGATACAATGACCTGGGTACGTGAGCCACATCGTTCTCTTTTGAATCTCCCCTTTAGATATAGTCCGCAAGATAAAAACTTTTGACACATTTTTTTATAGCAACGCACACGCAATGACGGTGCCATTGGCTGGCCGCCGGCCTCGACTAACACAACAAGGGAGGATGCCCGTCATCTGGGCCTTGGCAAGGATGTTGGGCAGATGTGTAGTAGGAGGCCATGGTCGCATTAGGTCTATCCGATTTCGAGGACCTTCTCGAGACAGACTGTCATGCCCTATCATCGTGGTGACAGTCAGGCTTCATTTTTTTTTTGCGGGAACAGTCAGGCTTCATTGCGGGGCTAGGATGGATCCCTGGTAAGGCAAAAAAAAAGGTATCAATCAAGGGACGATTGTATTCCCGTTGCAATGCACGGGCCATTTTCCTAGTATGAACTATGTATATACTATGTATGCTGATCACTATGAACAAGTTCTATTTCACCTAAGTCTTGATTTCAAATTTACAGTTTTGTTTACAGTGTCTGATCTTTCGCGGAGGTTTACGGCCCGTATCCAAAGCAGTGAGCGTTTTGAGGGATCTGCTAGAGTTGTTCTTAAGATCACCATCTGTGGACAGTGCACACAAACAAACATATTTGCGTCCTGCTCACCCAAACTGTGTGCTTCTCTATACCACTCCATTAACTACGCCACACTACCATCATCGAGTAAATTGCAAAAAACCACCACAATTGAGGACCCTAATTCAGAAAACCACCATCATTCAGTTTTTTTTCAAAAACCCACCACCATTGCGCTGACAGTTTGCAAAAAACGCTGATCGGCCGATTAAAAAAGTTTAAGTGAAAACCTGACAGGTAGATCCCGCTGTCAGATGTCACGTGGCAGGGATAAATGGATGAAACAGACGGACGTTAAGCGACCAGTCAACCCCGTCCTCTGCCTCCTGGCATTTCGCCAAACAGGTAGCGGGCGTGCTAGAGTGGATGCCCGGTGCATCCCGTCGGCCACCCTACTCCTCGGCAGCCGCCGCCCCGGCGCGCCCCTACCCGTCGGCCGCCCTCCTCCGCATAAGCCGCCGCCCCGGAGCGCCACCACCTGCTTGGCCCGCCGCGCCATCCTCCGCTCTGTGCTGTGCAGCGCAAAATCTAGCCGACGCCGACGCCGCCTAATCCGGCGAGGCCGAGCTCCAGCGACCCCGCGTACCTGACCGCTCCGGCGAGACCGAGCGCCTGCGTGTCGTGCCCCATCCCGCTCCGAGGAGGCAGAGCTCCAGCACGCCCGCTCCCCGGCCTGCTCGGCGAGGCGGAGCTCGGTTTGGTCGGGAGGTCGAGCGCCAGACCTCGCCGTCTCCCCCAGATGATTTGCATCAACGCCCCGGTGCCGCAGGGCATCTTCACGACGAGCCCCAGTACCTCCTACTACCTCCCGTCATCGCCCTACTCCGGCAGGGGGCAGCAGCTGCCGCGCGCCAAGCCATCGGAGACTCGAGCTCCCCTGCTACCCCCGCGTCGACTACAAGCTCCTGGTGAGCTCCGCCTTCCCCTTCTCCCGCTCTCCTGAGTCTCCTGGCAAGCACCCGTGGCTGGGACGACGACGGCGAGGGCACCGGTGCGTTCATGCACTTGCGTTGGTGTTGACCAGAGAAGGAAGAGGAGTGGGAGTGAGAATGACGGGTGGGCAATATGCTGGCCCAATATTTGAGTCAAACGTCGTGAGTTGTTTTCATGCCACGTCATCATATATGGGGAGCCAGCTGTCAGTTTTTTGGGTCAAACAGCTCTAATAGTCAGATCAGCGTTTTTTGCAAATTGTCAGCACAATGGTGGTGGGTTTTTAAAAAAAAACTGAATGGTGGTGGTTTTCTGAATTAGGGTCCTCAATTGTGGTGGTTTTTTACAATTTACTCACCATCATCAGCTGAAACGGACGCTAGAAATAAATCAACACAAAACAAGAGAGCCCACCTGACATGCAAAGAGAGAGAAGAGAAGCAAGCAGCACATCAGGCCGCAACTCGCAAGCGCATACACACCACCGCCGCCGCCGCCGGACCAGAGCGCCAAAACAATGGGTGATGGAGTAAGGAGCGGAGCTCTGCCTCCGGCGCACCACCAAGGCCAGAGAGAGAGAGTGTGAGGGAGGGAGGAAGACCTCCAGAGCACGGCCAGATGAGCGTCGGCGGCATTCCCTGCCGTCGCTGTCGTCCTGCTTGTCCTCCTGACCCGACGCCTAGTGTCTTGCGTCGACCTGTACACGGTCGTCTACAAGGAGGCGTCAATGCGCGCTGCGCGCAGTGAGCGGGGGTTGCTAGCCACATCTTGCCACACTTTAACCTTGTTTGTTTCGAATTCTAGGACCAGATTCAGCTTTGGCAGTGAAACCGAATCTGGAATTCAAAATAAACAGCTATTTGGACTCAACTTTGCGAGTGAAGCTGAATCTAGATTTGAATCATTTTTAGTGCAATTTCTTGAAGCATCTCAAAGTGTACTTCGGTGGCGAAGCTATTCCCAAAATCAGCTTCGACACTGAAGCGAATCCACAGGTGATTAAAATCCAAGCGAAGCTGAAACAAACAGGGTCTTTGTCACAGCTCACCTTAGGCAAATTTGATCAAATTAGGTGAGTGTTTAGTTCTAGTCACACCTAAGGCAATAATTTTTTTATGAGAAGTGAACCCCATATGTCATAGACATAAAAAGTGTGGCAAGATTTTTTTAAGCGAGCCAAAATATGACTAACAATTTAAGCAACTCAAGTTAGACAAATATAGCAAAAATAATATGATGATATATAATAAACATAGTCATAATCCAAACAACCCCGAAGTTAACGCTCACTCCTGGCTTTCCACCGACTGGTTCAGTCCAGTGTTTCAGCGATGAGCCGACCCTGAAACCTCCAAAGGCGCACCTGCACCGCGCGTCATGGCTTCGGCCGGAGCCCCTGAGCAAATCATTACTACTACCACCAGATCACTGTCACTGACTGTACACCGCACCATCTCCGGTTAGTTTCCTCCGGCCTTGTACACCTTTCTCACGCTATCATTAGCTCGACACTACTGAAGTACTTCACTCTTAAGTACTCTCTCCGTTCCGATTTATAAGGCTGGTTATAATGAAAGTATTATAAGTAGTATCATGCATATTAACTAGACGTTTTGAATGATGTGGCACATAATTAAATAAAGAAAGAGAGGATGTAATATCATATCATGATACCGTATCATATTAAATGCTCCACTAGTTTGTGTCATGCATGACAATTAATAAGGCAATCTAAGATACTAACTTATGATACTATGCATTACGAAGGTAGTATCACACACTAGTATCATATGCATGATACTAGTATATGATACTCCCCATTACAACCAGCGTAAGGCTCAATTCAAAAATCTCACCAACCAAAGTAGATGATGAGTGGTGGAATATTTTTTGTAGTTTGCAAAAGCACCCAATTAATGCTCTTGTTTTCCTTAAAAAATTATGTTTACGAATGCATTAATTGCAATGCATGCATGCATAAAATGCATGCATTGGTCAGTTTTCTCTTAATACTTGCATGCAATGATTTAATGCACCTTGAAGTCTGAACATGTGATGGGAAACAACTAAATTGAGCCTTATAAAATGAAAAAACTAAAATTTTAAGATACGCCCTATAAATCGGAAAGGAGGGAGTATGCTACTGTTATCAATCTAGGGAGGTCGCTGGCAGCTCTTGTTATCGATCGAGCTCGATCCCGGATACCTTCATCATTTGGCCGTGCTATATATAGGCCCTGTTTGGATCATGGGGTTAGAGCTAGTTTGGGTTAGTTGGAGGCTTAAATAACCCAAAAGTATCCAAACAGGGAGGGTTAGAATGGGTTAGTTTCATCTAACACAACTATTTTGGTGGAGAGGTGTTTATTTGAGTTAGAGTGGATTAGAAAATAACTCTAACTCTAACTATGTTAGAGTATCCAACAGGACCTATAGTGTCGGGAGACAGACACCGTCTCATTAAGGACAATCATTAGTGCATGCTATGCTAGCGGTATCTCCGCTTACTATGTTGTTTATTAATTACCACTATGATGCATGGCTCCATGTACGTGTGTCCGGCCCCTCGAATCATGGCGTAGTGTTTTGTCCTACCAGAGGAGAGGAGCATCCGCCTCGGCCAAGCCAAGCGAAGAAGCGGACGGGGGCCAAGACCGCAAAGGTACAAAGATAGCAATGGCGGTCGGGTTGAACGGTACTCCCTCCATTCATAATGTAAGACGTTTTTTAACTCTAGTATAGTGTTAAAAACGTCTTACATTATAGGACGGACGGGATATTATACACGAGCATATATAAATAAATGTACACTGCAAGTTGGTACCTCTAAAATTAATATAAGACGTTTCAAAGCAACTCCAACGCGGCGACCCATTTCGTCCGAGCGTGTCCGTTTGAGTTGGTGCGGAAAGAAAAGTCGACCCAACGCGTCGACCCAAACGGACGCGCGTCCTCTTTTCGTTCGCTCACCGACCCGTTCCCGATCCATTTTTGAGCCGGATTTGCGTCAGCGCGGACAAAGGACGGACGCGCGTCCCCCTACTCCTCCCCCGGCTCGATAGTCGGTGGCACATTGGACATCATCTCCCATCCAACAGCAAACCCTCGCCCGCCTCCTTCATCGCCGCCGCCGCCGCCCATTTTTTCGGTGACTCTGCTAGCTGCCGATGTCGCAACATCCCCTCTGCAACGCCGCCACCTCTCACGTCACCCGCGACCGCCGTCTTGCCGCCGGGGAACCAAAAGCTTCCCACCCCCGCTCCCACGACACAGCCGCGACTGCGGCCAAGAAGTCGCCTCGCCGCTCCGGCCAGTTCCTCACCGGCACCCTCATCGCACGCCGGCACGCTCGTCGGACGCCACCAGGGCAGCTAGCTGGTCCGAGGGCGGCGCGACTCCCTTCGCCGGCCGTCTCCTTCGTGGACGCCCGCAAGCTGTTCGACAGTTTGCCAAGATACAAAATGGACTCCACCATGAGTTTTTTTCACAATTTTCTTTGCGACTCCGACGATTCCTCGTCCGATGATGAGAAGGAGATCTTGGCTGCCGTATTGGTCCATCACCACCTCAATAGCCAGCGCCCGTCGTTCCGTGGCTCCATTCCGGGGCACCTTCCGGCGTTGAATCACAACCGAGAGAGCGGTCATTTCCTTCTTTGGAAGGACTACTTTGACACAACAAACCCGTTGCTCAAACATCGGAAATTTCGCTGTTGTTTCCGTGTGGGTAGGCATCTTTTCAACCGTATTAGAGAGGAGGTGGTCGGCTGCGATGACTATTTCGAGTGCAAAGATGATGTCGTTGGAAAGATTGGTTTCTCCTCTTATTAGAAATGCACTGGGCCATCCGAATGCTTGCATACGGAGTGCCCAGTGATCTCATTGATGATTACGTCCGTATGAGCGAATCTACATGCCTAGAGTCCCTATATAAGTTCTCCAAAGCTGTTATTGCTGTGTTTGGCCCTAAGTACTTGAGAGAGCCGACTCCTGAAGATACAACCCGTTTGTTGACGATGAATGCAAACAGGGGATTCCTAGGGATGCTTGGCAGACTGCATGCACTAGGAGTGAAAGAATTGTCTTTCTGCTTGGGAAGAGCGGTATAAGGGCCATGTCAGAGCTTGCACTATCATACTTGATGCCGTGGCGTCTCAAGATCTATGGATCTGACACTCTTTCTTTGGCATGGCCGGATCACACAACGATATCAACGTGCTTGAGCGACCGCCAATGTTTGCTAGACTTGCCGAAGGCAACAACCCACCTGTGAACTTTACTATCAACGGCCACAACTACGACAAAGGATACTACCTGGATGACGGTATCTATCCTCAGTGGACCACCATTGTGAAGACAATCCCCAACCCCGTCGAAGAGAAGAGGAAAAGATTTGCCCAAGAGCAAGAGAGTGCTAGAAAGGACGTCGAGCATGCCTTTGATGTTTTGCAATCTAGAACACGGGGCCCTTAGTATAAACAACAACATTATATATGAGATGTAACAAAAACCACTTCAACTGCATTCGAAAGCAGTACTTATATCAATTTACATATGCATATATCTTAGTAATTTTTTAATAATATTCTGCGATGCATCATTATTAATCGCATCCAATAATTTTAACTGCAGGATGCATGACTTTTACTAGGTGACATGAGGTGCCTAAATTTAAAGAAAAATAATAACAATTCGAAATTAGCTGGAATCTACAAAAGTACTAAATCAACTAATAAAATCTTGCCGGTTATAAAGTGGAACTCACAAACTGCAAATGCATGGAGCCAAATAATATGTCACTTAATAGTGTCCAATTACATGATCATCAATGTCCTGTTGCAATAATGAAGACACGATCATGATCTATAAACTAGAAATCGTTAAGGCATAGGCTCGTAGGATACCTTCTTTGCTAGATTTGTGTCCTGGCCGCGTGGACAGCGGGAGACGGCGGACTGCCACTCGGTGTCCTTGTGGCCTCCTCGATGTTGTTCGCCGGGCCTGTTCATAATGGCCGCAACAGCTGCAGGCTGATGACGCAAGGTGATGGCAATGGCATCGTGGGCAGGGAAAAGTCGATGTTGTTAGGCAAGGCGATGGCGTCGCGAGGTGAATAGGTGATCGAGGGATTAGGTAAGGAAAAAACTAGGTAAAACAGAAGGTAATCGCACCAATCAAGCAAAAAATCATTCTCATCCCATCTGCGAGCAGCGTGTGCGCGTGATGGGGTTGGGATTGCTGGAATTCTGGACGTTCAGTTATGGTATCCCGCTGCTATTTGGGCTAGGCCCAACACGGCAGCACACACAACATTGCGTTTTTTCCCCTAAGCGAGCTGGCTTAATCTACGTAAGAGCACGTTCCTGGGGGCCCCTCTGTTCCGGGGGCCCGGGGCGGCCGCCCCCCTGCCCCCCATCAGGGCCGGGCCTGCACACAGTGCACTTATTACCACTGCTTGCTAGCAGCGTTTTTCACCGCGTGAGTGCGTCGCTCTTGTGACGGACGAGTTTATTCAAAAGGTTGCCATCATACTCACCCCATCTCTGTCCCGTCGTGTCCATCGGCAAAGCTTCCACGTCCCTTTCTACCTGACGAAACCATCTTTTCTTTACTTACCCAGGATCATTATCATGGTATTGTCAAAACAAAGTACTATCATTACCATGGTGCTTTACTAAGTTCATACTTGTCCAACCCAATGTCACACGAAAAAACAAGAATCCTCCTCCGTGTGTTCCCTCCTGCCGTTGCAAACTTTCAGCCGTACTATAGAGTCGGGCTGGCCATAGTGATGATATCATAGCCGGTATCATGCATTCGGAAATAGGAAATATGCTGATGTGGCAAAGAATTAAAGAAGAGAGAAGATTAGAGTAACATAGATAGATATGATCATTTATGATACTAATCTATAGTACTATGCACTATAGAGGTAATTAACTCTTAAGTATGCTACTGCTATACAAATCTAGGGAGCTCCAACTCTTGTTATTGATCGTGCTCAATCCCCAGACACCTTTCATCATTTGGAAGTGCTATAGTCTCGGGCGACAAACACTGTCTCATTAGGGACAATCATTAGTGCATGCTATGCTAATAGTAGCTCCGCTTATTATGTTGTTTAATTACCACTATGGTGCACGCCTCCATGGACGTGTCTCCGGCCCCTCAAATCATGGCGTGGTGTTTTGTCCTACTAGGAGGAGGAGGAGGAGCAGCAGCATCCGCCTGGGCCAAGCCAAGCGAAGAAGCGGATGGGGGCCAAGACCACAAAGGTACAATGATATCGGGTTTGTCTCAACAACAAAAAAACAAAAAGCATTGCAATTTAGTACTTCTAAAACTAATATAAGACGTTTTTGATCATTAAAATAGTGGTCTAAAATGTATTATTATAAAAGTTTGCAGAGGGAATACCATTTGATTGCCCGTGGAAGCTTCATTTGTCAAAAGAATGAAATCAAATGCCTTAATCATGGACGACAGCTCTCTATAGGACCTCTGATTCAACTATGTTTGCTTGTTGTTACACGACCAAACCGAAGATCGTCCGCTTGCTGGAGCAGAAGTTGACGAGGACGGCGAAGGAGGCGGAAGCACAAGGGAGACGCTTCCAAGCGGCCTGGTCATGCGCTGTTTACGGGTGGTGTGGGACCAGGTGGTCAGAGTAGTAACGAATTGGACATGGATCGAGTTGATGAATGAGAAAATTGCAGACCCTCCTCATTTTTGGCCCTTGCTCTCCAACTCCATAATTGATCGCTGCGTCTTGACCAGTGACGAAGCCACCTGTTGGCTGTGTAGTCAATTGATACACATGTTTGTGAAAAAAGCATCATATACAAACACAACACATGCAAAAACTAATACAAAATTCATAGAAATACACATATCTTGACTACACAACATTGAGTTGACCACACATGATTAAATTCCTGACATCGCCACTGGTCTTGACGGTCAGGACGGGGGACACACAGCGAGTTGTTGCGAGCTGAGCAAGTGAGGAAGAGCTCATGTTCAAGCTGTGTAGGCAGATACTATGCCGTAACATCTTCTTGCAAAAGAAAAGAAAAGAAGTATGCGGTAAAATTGTTGATCGGAGTTCGCAGCCACATTGGCTTGAATGTAACGAATCTTGTGAAAGCACATTTGACACCGGGGCACGTATGCATATGCTGCATGGTGGTGCACTGCTCCCTTGGACTGGGACGGGGACCGACTGGTTCAGTCTTGAGCGATGACCACATGCACAGCATGAATCCTCCAAAGACGCACTTGCTGCCCTGCAACCGGACCTGCAGTGGTTCAAGGGCTCCGTACCGTACTCCTGACCAAATCATTACGACGACCCACCACCCCCTCGCTGAGAATCTCAAAGTATGAATGCTCTGCATCGCATCATCGCTACAGCGATCTTTTCGTCTCCGTCTCCGCCTCCTCCCCCGGGTGAGATCGACGACGCGATGAACGTAGCGATGGCGCTGTTACCCATGCACGGCACCTTTGATCGATCCCGGAGACATTTTCGACCATTTTGGCCGTGCTACAGTGTCGTGTCGGGAGGCACCGACCCATAATTATCATTAGGGGCAATCAGTAGTTACTGCGTGCTAGTAGTAGTAGCTCCGTTTATTATGTCGCTGAGGAAACAATGTGACTTTTATTTTGGGTAACAGTATGGCTCATGGACGACGTGTCCAGGCTCCGGCCCTTGAAATCATGGCATGGCATGCATGGCCTAGTGTTTTGTCCTACTAGACTAGAGGAGAGGTCGGCCGAGCTCAAGGGGGGCCAAAGCCGCAAAGTAGAATGATAATGGCGATCGAGTTGGAAGTTGAGTACGTACACCGGCCGTAAAAACGTGTTTACAACCTGGCACAAGAAGCAGCGTGCGTTTGCGGAAAAGGAAAAGCGCCATATGACTTAACCTTTTTTTTCTTCGAGCTAGACCAAATGCCTTGACCATGCACCATGCCAGCCGGGCTCCTGTGGCGCAGGGGTGGGGAGCAAATCTGAACGATTTTTTTTAACTTCCCACCTGACAGTGTGGCCAAGCGTGTTTTTTCCTTCTGTCGGAGCCCCCGAGCGTCCCCCCTCCCCGTGCGCTGAGTTCGGACTGGGATCGTCGGGCCAAAAAACGGACCGAGTCGGCGGATTTCAGCGTCTTGACGGCGCAACTGAGGTTTTTTTTTCAGCACCGGAGCAAAAAAAATCGCCCTTGAAGGCCTGTTGGGGACATGGCTGGAGATGCCCTAGCAACCCAGAGTGGTTCTTTGTTACTGGCGGTCAAATTTTCAGGGAAGATTGGGTGCTGCACCCGTTAGGGCATCTTCAGCCGTTCGGCCCCCCAGGGCGCCTAAATAGAGCGGCCCGGGGGCGTGCCGGCGCTAGTTCGGCCCCTGAGGGCGACCTAGCTCCCAGTCACGCCCCCAAGCGCCGGCCCCAGAATGCGGGAAATTTAAACTTGATCGTTGCCGCTATCAAAAGACGCCACAAATCCGGCGATCGGACGTAGTCTGGCGTTACAAAAAACAGAGCGCCGCACGCCGCAGGTTCGCGTGCGCAATGATTCACTCGGCGGGGTCGGTTCCAGGCGTTGGCGGAGTCGGCGTGCGCGGGCTCGGCGGTGTCGGAGCTGCTTCGGTGCTGGGCTGTGTCGGCGCGGCTTCGGCACTGCTGGGCGGCGATGTAGAGGCGTCGTTCGGGCTTGGCGCCCGTGTGGTCGTGGGCGCGGGAGCTTGCGTCGTCGGCGTCGTCGGCGTTGCCTTCTGCATCTGGTTCAGGATGAGACCGCGCTCCGCCATGTACCACGCCCTGAGCTGCTCGTCGTTGCTCTGGAGCATGTCCGCCCCACCCATCAGAAAAGCCATGTCGGTGTTCCTCTTCTTCGCGGCGACGTTCGTCCGGAGCAGGTCGAGCTTGATGGCGCTGTTCTTCATCAGCGACGACCACCGCGCCTCGGTCTTCTCTTCACGTAGGACGGCCTGGGCCTGGGCGTCGGCGAGGCAATGCTCGATGGACTCCTGCACTCGCGTGGTTGCCGCGTCGGCGTTTTTCCCCTTCTTTGCCAATTTGTGGCCGTCCGGCCGCCCCTCTGACGCGCCCGGAGTCGCCGCGTCCGGCTTGTATGTCTCCTTGGCCTTGTCGAGGGTACGTCGGAGTTTCGCCCACTTCTCGCACTTGTCAATGCACTTGTAGACGTGGAGTTGCTTGAAGTCGGCGTCTTGGTTGTCGCGCCGATACATGGTGAACATACGCAGCAGCTGCGCGGAGGAACAAACAGTTGGCGGGCGGCGGGCGTTGACGACGAAGAGATGCGGGCAAACGGCGTGCGTACCTGATCCTCAACGCTGGCGCCGCTCTCCGGGCGAGCCGCGACCTCTGATGGGGTTATGTACCTAGGGTAGGGTCATGGACCTGATCCAAGTGACTTACCCAAAGACGTCCTTAGAAGAGGTCGCCTTCCAGTCGACCAACGAGGACTCACTCGACTGGCCTGAAGGACTCGACCACGAAGACTCACTCGACCACCAGAAGGTCAAGAGGCACTCTGCACTGCAACGGCCTGTAATTAAGTAGCCTTTATGATAGTAAAGACACTTTATGTGGGGCGTTACCAGTAACGCCCCAGACTTAACTCACCTTAAACCCTCTCCTACGTGGGCTGGCTGGGGTCCTTCAATATGGCGACAGACTCGACCGCCTCCGGGCTCCGAGACGTAGGGCTATTACTTCTTCCGAGAAGGGTCTGAACTCGTACATCCCTTGTGCTTACAACCTCTCCATAGCTAGGACCTTGCCTCTCCAAACCTACCCCCCACTCTACTGTCAGGCTTAGAACTACGACAGTTGGCGCCCACCGTGGGGCAGGTGTTTTAGCGATTTTGTGGAGAAGTTGCGATTCTTCCGAGTACTTTCATCATGGTGTCTGCTGGAGTTTTGGTCGGGGGTCAAGAGATCCGTCTCGGCACTCTCACCTTCATCGCCGACGACTCCGCGTGGCTCCAGGAGGCTCCACTCGACGTAGATGCGCTCCCCGTCCGTGGTGCGACGCATTTTCGCGCATGTGTCCGCGGCTTTCTGCTGCGGCAACCGTCAACCCAGTATCGGTCGGCTCCTCCATCGTCCACCCTCCCAGTGTCCCGCCAGCACAAGTGCTCGGGCCGGTCGAGGCTTCAGCGATGGGTGAGGCACGCGGTGGCTCGCCAATCGGCCACCACCCAAGTTGCGGCAATCGAGCCCGACGAATCTCTCTACGGCTTGTTCGATCTGTCGACTGGCTTCGTAGAGACTGCATCCGAGTGCGGTAGCAGTGATCCAGCGGCGGAAATCTTGATGGTCGACGGGCCCCGCAGTCCCCCTGGCTTCGCCCGTGATGAGGGAGCAGGTGACGGAGGCGACCCCGCACGACGCCACGAAGAGTACCAGCCCGAGCCACTCGACTCTCTGCAAAGAGAGGAACTTCGCCGCAGGAACGTGGATGCCCTGCGTATTCCCATCGCAGGAGAAACCCCCGAGGCTCGTGCCTTGGAGGAGGCGCGTCTGGCCAATTTGGCCGAGCGCACTCGACTGGAGAACCTTCAGCGAGCACTCGACGAGCGCGCGCGGCAACGAGTTCCCGACACCAGTCGACGTCAACTCTTCCCGCCGACTCAGGTATATCGAACCCCAATTCAGAATTTAGCAGCTGCGACCCGTATAGCAGAGTCCATCCAGCCTTCGCAGTCGGAAGCTGGCAGAGGTTTGCTTCAGATCAGGGATCTGCTCCAGGCAGCAGGAGATCAGAATTCAGCCGTGTCTCAGTCGCGCAACAGAATTCACAGTCGATCCGTCACTGTGAATACGGTTCAGTCGGCTCACAGCCCCAGATCGCCTCCGCGGCGTGAAGGGCGCGAGAATCGGCGAGATCAATATGGCGACAGACTCGACCGAGATGATAGGCGTCGAGTGCCCAATTTCCCTCCGAGGGGTGGGTCTTACGCTCCTCGGTGGCAAGATGACAGGCGTCAGTATAGTACAGGGCGAAGGGTTCCAGTCGACCCCAGAGAACCAGGCTTCGATGCGCGATCCATTATCGTGCAAGGTTTGGTCGACCGGAACAGAGCCCATCGGGGCGGACTCGACAGAGATGCACCCACAAGCAGTCGAGTGCATGTTTCTGGTCCCGAATGTTTTAGCAGAGCTATCAGGGCCGCAGTTATCCCTCCCAATTTCAGGTTGGCAACAGGAGTCAGCAAGTTCACTGGTGAGTCTAAGCCTGAAACTTGGCTTGAAGACTACCGAGTGGCAGTTCAGATTGGTGGTGGGAACGACGAGGTGGCCATGAAGCATTTGCCCCTCATGCTGGAAGGTTCTGCCAGGGCATGGTTGACTCAATTACCTCCTAGCAGCATTTACGCTTGGGAAGATCTGTCCCGAGTGTTCATCAGAACGTTTGAAGGGACTTGCAAGCGACCAGCTGGATTGACAGAGTTGCAAGTCTGCGTGCAGAAGGCTAATGAGACTCTCAGAGAGTATATTCAGAGGTGGATCACTTTGCACCACACTGTGGAGAATGTGTCTGATCATCAGGCAGTCTGCGCCTTCAAAGATGGCGTCAAGAACAGAGAACTGAGTTTGAAGTTTGGTCGAACCGGTGACATGACCTTGAGTCGGATGATGGAGATTGCTACCAAATACGCCAACGGCGAAGAAGAAGACCGACTCCGAAGCGGCAAGCACAAGCCGAGTCAGTCGGAAAAAGGAAACACCAGTCGGAAACAGAAGCGGAAGGCTGAACCAGCAGCTCCTGGATAAGCTCTGGCCGTGACTCAGGGAAAGTCTAAGGGGAAACCAAAAGGATCCTGGAACCCCAAGAAGGTAAAGGATAAAGAAGGGAACGACGTGATGGATATGCCATGTCACATTCATACGAAGAAAGACGAAGAGGGGAATATCATCTACCCGAAGCACACCACTCGCCAGTGTCGACTCCTGATCCAGCAGTTTCAGGGAAAACAGTCTAAGGACAAGGAGAAGGAGTCAGACAAGGCCGAAGACAAGGAGGACAGTGAGGAAGGATATCCGCATATCAACTCCACTCTGATGATCTTTGCAGATGTGGAAAGCAGGAGTCGACTGAAAGTCATTAACCGAGAGGTGAACATGGTTGCCCCCGCAAAAGCAAATTATCTGAAATGGTCCCAAACACCCATCACATTCGACCAATATGATCACCCGACTCATATTGCCACCCCTGGGAGGCAAGCTTTGGTGGTCGATCCAGTTGTCGAAGGCACTCGACTGACAAAGGTGCTGATGGATGGTGGAAGCGGGCTGAATTTGTTGTATGCAGACACACTGAAAGGAATGGGCATTCCGATGTCCCGACTAAGCACTAGTAACATGAGCTTTCATGGAGTTATACCAGGGAAGAAGGCCGAGTCACTCGGCCAAATAGCTTTGGACGTGGTGTTTGGTGATTCGAAGCATTTTCGCAAAGAAAAGTTGACGTTTGAGGTCGTGGATTTTCAGAGCGCATATCATGCCATTTTGGGGAGACCAGCTTACGCACGGTTCATGGCTCGACCATGTTACGTGTACCTCAAATTGAAGATGCCCGGCCCCAAAGGAGTGATCACTGTCACCGGTGATCGGAAAAAGGCAGAAGAGTGCTTTCAGAAGGGCTCCAAGATTGCCGATTCCCAGATGACAGCGGTCGAGTTCGAAGAATACAAGCAAAACGCAGATCCGAGTGACTTGCTGCGATCAAAGAAGCCCGCCACAGAGTCTGCATTCCAGTCGTCCGGTGAGACGAAGCCTGTTCACATTCACCCGACCGACCCCGAAGCAGCTCCGACCCGCATCTCCACAACACTCGACCCAAAATAGGAAGAAGCGCTCATCCAGTTCCTCCATGAGAACTGGGACATTTTTGCATGGAAGCCCGCTGACATGCCAGGTGTTCCCAGGGGACTAGCTGAGCATCGCCTAAGAGTCGACTCATCAGCAAAACCAGTCAAAGAGCATCTTCGACGGTCCGCCGTCCAGAAGAGAAAAGCCATTGGTGAAGAAGTGGCTCGACTGTTGGCGGCCGGATTTATCCGAGAGATATACCACTCCGAGTGGCTCGCTAACGTCGTCATGGTTCCTAAGAAGGACAAGTCGCTCCGAATGTGCATTGATTTCAAACACATCAACCGGGCCTGCCCGAAAGATCATTTTCCTCTCCCTCGCATAGATCAAATTGTTGACTCGACTGCGGGATGCGAGAGGTTATCTTTTTTAGATGCCTACTCCGGGTACCACCAGATCCGTCTGTACGGACCCGACGAGGTAAAAACAGCTTTCATCACTCCATTCGGGTGCTTCTGCTATATCACCATGCCATTCGGCCTCAAAAATGCCGGAGCCACATTTATGCGAATGATTCAGAAGTGTCTACTCACTCAAATCAGTCGGAATGTGGAAGCATATATGGATGATATTGTTGTCAAATCACGAAAAGGTTCCGACCTGCTCGCTGATCTCGCCGAAACATTTGCCAATCTCAGAAGATATGATATCAAGCTCAATCCATCAAAGTGCACATTTGGAGTCCCTGGTGGCAAGTTACTCGGTTTTCTCGTTTCCGAACGGGGAATCGACGCTAACCCAGAGAAGATTGGCACTATTCTCCGAATGAAACGCCCTGTGCGAGTGCACGATGTCCAGAAGCTTACTGGATGCTTGGCCGCATTAAGTCGATTCATCTCACGACTCGGTGAAAAGGCATTGCCTCTTTACCGACTGATGAAGAAGACAGACAAGTTCGAGTGGACTCCAGAAGCTGATGCAGCGTTTGCCGAGCTAAAAGCTCTGCTCTCCACCCAGCCGGTGCTTGCTGCTCCAATCAGCAAAGAGCCTCTGTTGCTCTATATCGCAGCCACAGGACAAGTCGTCAGTACTGTGCTAACGGTCGAGCGGGAAGAAGAAGGAAAAGCTCTCAAAGTTCAGCGCCCAGTGTATTATTTGTCTGAAGTCTTGACTCCATCCAAGCAGAGATATCCTCATTATCAGAAGCTTGTGTATTGAATATACATGACCACAAAGAAGGTTGCTCATTATTTTTCTGATCATTCCATCACAGTCGTCAGCGACGCTCCACTATCAGAGATTCTGCACAACAGAGATGCAACTGGTCGAGTGGCCAAATGGGCGATTGAACTTCTTCCCCTTGATATCAAGTTTGAGGCAAAGTAAGCCATTAAGTCCCAGGCAATAGCAGATTTCCTCGCCGAGTGGATTGAACAGCAGCAGCCGACTGAAGTTCACTCGGAGCATTGGACCATGTTCTTTGATGGCTCTAAGATGTTGAATGGTTCCGGTGCTGGGGTTGTCCTGGTTTCCCCCAGAGGAGATAAGCTCAGATATGTGCTCCAGATTCACTTTGATTCCTCCAACAATGAGGCAGAATATGAGGCCCTCTTATATGGGTTGCGCATGGCCATCTCACTCGGCGTCCGTCGCCTGATGGTCTATGGCGACTCGGATTTAGTGGTCAACCAGGTGATGAAAGAGTGGGACGTGAGAAGCCCGGCCATGACTGGATACTGCAGTGCAGTGAGGAAGCTGGAAAAGAAGTTCGAGGGGTTGGAGCTCCATCATATACCCCGACTGAAAAATCAAGCAGCTGATGATCTAGCAAAGATAGGTTCCAAGAGAGAAGCCATTCCGAGTGGTGTGTTCTTGGAGCATATACACACTCCGTCAGTCAAAGAAGATCCTTTCACCGAAGAACCTCCACAGCCCAAGAGTGCCACAGATCCGACTGAAGTTGAAGTCCCAGCGGTGGTCGACTTGGTCATGGAGGTTTTGGTAGTCATTCCCGACTGGACAGTTCCGTATGTCGCATATATCCTGAGAAAAGAGCTTCCGGAGGATGAGGAAGAGGCTCGACAGATCGTCCGTCGATCTAAGGCCTTTACCGTAATCAAAGGACAGTTATGCAGAGAAAGCGCGACTGGAGTTGGTCAGAAGTGCATAACACCAGAAGAAGGTCGACTCATCCTCAATGATATTCACTCGGGGACCTGTGGTCATCATGCGTCCTCTCGGACCATCGTGGCCAAAGCATACCGAGCCGGATTTTACTGGCCAAAGGCGAATGAGATGGCAAAAGATATAGTGGATAAGTGCGAGGGATGTCAGTTCTACTCGAATATGTCGCACAAACCTGCGTCGGCCCTGAAGACCATCCCACTCGTCTGGCCTTTCGCAGTATGGGGACTGGACATGGTCGGTCCTTTGAGAACAGGACGAAGTGGCTTCACGCATGTACTGGTGGCAGTCGACAAGTTCACCAAGTGGATCGAGGCTAAACCAATCAAGAGCCTTGACACCGGTACTGCTGTTAGCTTCATCAGGGAACTAATATTCAGATATGGTGTCCCGCACAGCATCATCACGGATAATGGGTCAAACTTTGACTCAGAGGAATTCAGAGATTTCTGCAACTCCCAAGGCACACGGGTCGACTACGCTTCAGTCGCCCATCCGCAGTCGAATGGACAAGCAGAGCGAGCTAATGGACTGATTCTTAAGGGATTGAAGCCTCGACTAATGCGTGATCTCAAACACGCGGCTGGAGCTTGGGTCGACGAACTTCCCTCAGTGCTTTGGGGGCTGCGGACCACACCTAATCGGTCGACCGGAAGAACTCCATTCTTCTTGGTCTATGGAGCTGAAGCAGTCTTGCCGAGTGATCTTCTCCACAATGCTCCTCGAGTTGAAGTCTACAACGAAGTAGAGGCTGAACAAGCGCGGCAGGACGCAGTCGACCTTTTGGAGGAAGAAAGGGAGATGGCTCTGATCCGGTCGACCATCTATCAACAAGATTTGCGTCGTTTCCACGCCAGAAATGTGAGAGGTCGAGCCTTCCCGGAAGGGGATTTGGTTCTCCGAGTGGATCAGCACAAACCACACAAGCTTGCTCCTTCTTGGGAAGGCCCCTTCATCGTCACCAAAGTTCTCCACAACGGGGCGTACCGTCTTTACAACGTCGAGCATAATATCGACGAGCCCCGAGCTTGGAACGCGGAGCTACTCCGCCCATTTTACACTTAAGTTTTATCACTCGGATGAGTTGCAATAAAGTACTTCTGTAGTTCATGGACCTCAAAATAATAGTGTCATAGTTCCTCCATAATTTCTGTCACTTTTTATTTTTGTCCACAATAAAATTCCCCCTCAGTGGGTGACTTAGCCGCGAATCCGTTTCGCCTAAGTTTGTAAAAATCCTACCGAGTGGTGAGCCAGACTCTCACTTGGAGGCTTAGCTGCGAATCTGTTTCGCCTAAGTTATAAAAATCCTACCGAGTGGTAAGCCAGACTTTCACTCGGGGGCTTAGCCGCAGCCCTGTGCTCGCCTAAGTTGTAAAAAATCCTACCGAGTGAGGAGCAACCCTCTCACTCGGGGGCTTAGCTGCAGCTCTGTGCTCGCCTAAGTTGTAAAAAATCCTACCGAGTGAAGAGCAACCCTCTCACTTGGGGGCTTAGCTGCAGTCCAAGCACTCGCCTAAGTTATAAAAATCCTACCGAGTGAAGAGCAACCCTCTCACTCGGGGGCTT
>NC_057806.1:677319246-677319911 GCF_018294505.1 Triticum aestivum | reverse complement strand
CACAAACCACACAAGCTTGCTCCTTCTTGGGAAGGCCCCTTCATCGTCACCAAGGTTCTCCACAACGGGGCGTACCGTCTTTACAACGTCGAGCATAATATCGACGAGCCCCGAGCTTGGAACGCGGAGCTACTCCGCCCATTTTACACTTAAGTTTTATCACTCGGATGAGTTGCAATAAAGTACTTCTGTAGTTCATGGACCTCAAAATAATAGTGTCATAGTTCCTCCATAATTTCTGTCACTTTTTATTTTTGTCCACAATAAAATTCCCCCTCAGTGGGTGACTTAGCCGCGAATCCGTTTCGCCTAAGTTTGTAAAAATCCTACCGAGTGGTGAGCCAGACTCTCACTCGGAGGCTTAGCTGCGAATCCGTTTCGCCTAAGTTATAAAAATCCTACCGAGTGGTAAGCCAGACTTTCACTCGGGGGCTTAGCTGCAGCCCTGTGCTCGCCTAAGTTGTAAAAAATCCTACCGAGTGAGGAGCAACCCTCTCACTCGGGGGCTTAGCTGCAGCTCTGTGCTCGCCTAAGTTGTAAAAAATCCTACCGAGTGAAGAGCAACCCTCTCACTCGGGGGCTTAGCTGCAGTCCAAGCACTCGCCTAAGTTATAAAAATCCTACCGAGTGAAGAGCAACCCTCTCACTCGGGGGCTTAGCTGCAG
>NC_057806.1:677308736-677318764 GCF_018294505.1 Triticum aestivum | reverse complement strand
CTCGGGGGCTTAGCTGCTGTCCAAGCACTCGCCTAAGTTATAAAAATCCTACCGAGTGAAGAGCAACCCTCTCAATCGGGGGCTTAGCTGCAGTCCAAGCACTCGCCTAAGTTATAAAAATCCTACCGAGTGAAGAGTAAACCTCTCACTCGGGGGCTTAGCTGCAGCCCTGTGCTCGCCTAAGTTATAAAAATCCTACCGAGTGAAGAGCAGACCTCTCACTCGGGGGCTTAGCTGCAGTCCAAGCACTCGCCTAAGTTATAAAAATCCTTCCGAGTGAAGAGCAATCCTCTCACTCGGGGACTTAGCCGCGGCCCAGTGCTCGCCTAAGTTATAGAAATCCTACCGAGTGGTAAGCCGGGCTTCCACTCGGAGGCTTAGCCGCAGCCCAGTGCTCGCCTAAGCGGACTAAAGAATAAGTCGATTGCAGTAAAGGCGCCTTGCTTTGAACCTGCAAAAGACGTTTCGAGCCAAAGGCAATCATATTCAAGCACCAAATTCAAGTTTGATTCGATATCTAAAGGAACCGAGAGTGCTCAGGCGTTAAGCCTCTTAAGGTTTATCGGTTACAATTCCACTCGGCATACCGAGGCAAATTTAAAAGCGTCGAGCCAGAAGAAGTTTTTTACCCCTCCTGTGGAGGGCTGGAAGGTGCAACGAATTCATCAAGGTCAATTCCGTCGGCGATCCGAGTGGCAGCTGCAAGGAAAGTTTCCATAAAGGACCTGAAGTCGTGTTTCTTGGTGTTGGCCACCCGAAGAGCCGCCAGCTTCTCTTCTCGCGCATCTTTACAGTGGACTCGGGCCAGACACAGAGCAACATCTGCACCACACCGAGCCGAGGACTTCTTCCATTCCTGCACTCGACCAGGGATCGTGTTCAAGCGGGTCATCAGCGACTCAAGGTCATTCTGAAGTGTCTCCTCAGGCCAGAGCGTCGAGTCGATGCGAGATGTGGCGGCCTTCAGCCTTGCGAGATAGTCCACGACAGCTGCAACACGAGACTCCAATCGGAAAACATCCATGGCAACTTCGTCGTTCACAGGAGAATTGACGGGGTCGAGGTTTGGCTCCAGCCGGCTGGTTTCTTCTTCAAAGTTTTGACAAAATTCTGCAAGGATGATCACTAAGTCAAGGAGATGGTCGAATGGAAAAACCACAATTGGAAATATTTGCCAAGCATAGAGGTTTACCTTCAAGCATAAGAAACAGCTTCTTGGCAAGACCACTCAGGAAGGCCTCCAGATCAGTTTTCTTCCCAGTCAATTTGCTGACTTGGTCGGTCAGGGCAGCTTTATCAGTTTTCAGTCGACTGACCTCCTTGTTGGCGATCCCAAGAGCAGCTTTCAGATTGGTATTGTCTTGTTCAAGCTTGGTGACTGAAGCTAACTTCTCGTCAGCAAGCTTGATCTTCTCAGCTAGCTCAAGATCTTTCTTCTGTTGGGCTTCCCTTACCTTACCTGCAAGTTACAGCAAGATCAGATTTTGAAACAAGCAAGGGGAAAAGCAGTCGTCAGGATCTCACCAAACATACCTTCGGTCTCCTCCTTTGCCTTTGTCAGCTTCTCCTGAACCAGCTTCAGGCTCAGCTCGAGTTGAGTGTGCTTGTTTTCCAGCTCAGAGTAGCGAGCCACAAGATCACAAGAGTTCTGCGAAGAACCAATCGACTAAACGTCAAATATAATTCACTTCCGAGTGAAAAAGGGAAAAACACACGTTTCTAAGACTACAGCCTAATACAAGCATTCGACCGTAGTCTCGGGGACTACACCCAGTGGGTGCACTCAGCGTGCCCCCACTAATCCTGTTGAAGACAAAGTCGACCAGTCGACCTCAAAAAAAAGAGAAGGGAGATGTATTCTTTAAGACTGTAATCAACTGCAAGCAGTCGACCACAGTCTCGGGGACTACACCCAGTGGGTGCACTCAGCGTGCCCCCATCGGTTTGTGAAATCCAGTCGACATAGTCGACTGACAGAAAGATTGACAGCATAAAGCCTAAGGCCGACTGCCAGCAGTCGACCTTAGCCTTGGGGACTACACCCAGCGGGTGCACTCAGTGTGCCCCCGCTAACACGGAGTTTAATCGACACACCCAGTGGGTGACTACTATAAATCCCGGAAAGGAAAAGTTTTTGGTAACATATCCAACAGAGAAAACGATGGTCGACTGACCTGAACATTGCTTTGGAGGGCAGAACTGGCGTCATATGCCGCCTGGCTCGCATCCCGGATGGTCTTCAGCTGCTCCATCATGATTCCCGCCTGGCGTATTGCCTCCTTCGCCGCGCCAGCTTGGTCCTCCGGGACATGGTGCATTGTGAAGAGGGAGGGCTGCTGAGCACTCGTCAATGGATCTGCGAAGGACACCGTGTGTCGAGTGGTGTTCCCTTCCTCCGCAGTCGGAATCTCAGGCGCCGTCACATCCTGAGGCATCTTACTGGCGGACGCTTTCCGACTCCTCCTGCGCTTCAGTGGTTCTTCATCCTCATCATCGTCAGGGAGATCGATAACAACATTGGGTGGGGCTATGGAGAAGAATCAGGATCAGAGATCGCAAGTCAGTCGACTAAGAACGGCGTTAAGAATAACAGTACCTGGTTTCGAAGTTGCTGCGTCCTCCATCTCGTGGTCATCAGCCTGGGCTGAGGTTTCAGAAGTGGCAGCACTACAACTCCAAAGGATCAGTCGACTAACTTCAGTGTCGACCAGAGACAAAGTTTACACAAAATAAGAAGACTTAAGCAGCACGATTACCCTGATATGGTGGGGATGGACACCTTCATCTTCGGCAGGAGCTTGATCGGCTTTGATGAGGCCGCCCTGGGCTGCTTCGGTGCCTTTTCAGTCGGCACCGGAGAGGTGGTCCGAGGGCGCTTGGTCGACTGAGCGGCGGTCGCAACCCCCTTACCACGTTTGGTCAAAGGGTCGTGGACAAGCTTCGACCGCCTTTCCGAGCGCGGTGGTACGACCTCCTCCTCCTCTTCCTCCTCGTCTTCAACGTCATCTTCATCACCACCATCATCGTCATCATCATCATCATCCTCTGCAACGTCCGAGTCCCATTCCTCCTCGTCCTGGCTCTCGCCCCCACTCGCCTCACCCTCCTCAGTCGGAGTTTGTGCCCCATTGGGCATCGAGTACAGCTCAGTGAGGGCCTAGCAGATATCAAGACAAGGATCAGTCGACCAGTCGGTAGAGCAAACAGAAATGAATGCGACAAGAACGCAGTGGAGAGCAGAGCAAGTGTACCTTGTTTGGATCGCTGTTGTGGTCGAGTGGAGGAATCCTTCTGGCTCTGCGTGGGTTGTCCTTGTTTCCGGTAACGGCTACCATCCATCTTTCCAGAGTGACATCGTCGACTGCTTCCGGATGGACTCGAGTCTCGTCTTCAGTCCCACAGTACAACCACATGCAGTGGCTCCGGAACTGCAGGGGCTGGATGCGACGCCTAAGGAAGACCTCCAAGAGATCCATGCCCGTCACTCCCTCCCGAACCAGCTGCACCACGCGCTCCATCAACATCTTCACGTCAGCTTTCTCCTCCGAAATCAACTTCAGAGAGGAAGGCTTGTTCACTCAGTCCATGGTAAACTGTGGGAGTCCACTCGACTGCCTCGGCGTCGACTGGTCCTGGCAGTAGAACCAAGTCGACTGCCAGCCTCTGACCGACTCGGGAAAGGTCATGGGCGGGAAGGTGCTCTTATTCCTCACCTGGATCCCCAGGCCCCCACACATTTGGACGACTCGGGTTCTCTCATCACCTGGACTCGCCTTCTTCACGGTCTGAGAGCGACACGTGAATATATGCTTGAACAAACCCCAGTGCGGTCGACAGCCCAAGAAACCCTCACACATGGACACGAACGCGGCAAGATAGGCAATCGAATTTGGGGTAAAGTGGTGGAGCTGCGCTCCGAAGAAGTTCAAGAAGCCGCGGAAGAAAATACTCGGAGGCAAGGAAAATCCACGATCAACATGGGTGGCCAAAAGCACACACTCACCCTCTTCTGGCTGGGGCTGCCACTCCTTCCCCGGAAGCCTCGCAGCTCCATGAGGGATCAAGCCCTCGTTGGCCATGTCGAGGAGGTCTTTCTCTGTGATGGTCGACTAGATCCAGTCTCCTTGGACCCAGCCCTTCGGCAGGCGGGATCTGGAAGAAGACCCTCCGCGGCTGGTAGATCTCCCCTTCGCCTTCTCCGACGCCGACGCCTTCTTCGCACGTTCCAGCGCCGCCGTCTTCTCCTTGGCCATGGTTGCCGGCGAGGTGCGCGTGGGGGAGTTGTGCGGGGGCGAGAGCGAGCGCGCTGAACGGGGACGAAGGGAGCAGAGAGAGAAAGAGAGAATGCTGAGGCACAGTACAGAAATCCTCACCGGGCGCATTTATAAGGTCCCTTCCGAGTGGATGACATGTGGGCCCGGTCGATCTAATCATATCAGGAACAGTTATGCAGACGGGATACATGGCGGATAAAGCGGCGCAGAGATCGAGGCGTCTATGTCCCGTCCCATCCGAACGCCACGGTTCGCTCCACTTCGCGCGCGTCCCCACATTTCGCATCCCACGGAATCCGCGAACAGCAGATCAGTCTATCAGACACGGGGTTTCCGGCGATCCGTCGCTCGGAGATCGTCGAAGCCCGAAAGATCACTCGACAAAAGAAGAGAATGGATCAAGTCGACTGAAGACAAGTTGCTCACTGTCGACGAAGAGGTTCTTTGGCCCAGAACAGCGCACGACCAGAGCGCAAAGGTTAATCGGAAACGACATCAACTCCTTCTTCACTCGAAGCCTCAATCCATTCGGGGGCTAATGACGGGGTTATGTACCTAGGGTAGGGTCATGGACCTGATCCAAGTGACTTACCCAAGGACGTCCTTAGAAGAGGTCGCCTTCCAGTCGACCAACGAGGACTCACTCGACTGGCCTGAAGGACTCGACCACGAAGACTCACTCGACCACCAGGAGGTCAAGAGGCACTCTGCACTGCAACGGCCTGTAATTAAGTAGCCTTTATGATAGTAAAGACACTTTATGTGGGGCGTTACCAGTAACGCCCCAGACTTAACTCACCTTAAACCCTCTCCTACGTGGGCTGGCTGGGGTCCTGGCGCACTCTATATAAGCCACCCCCCTCCACAGGCAGAAGGGTGGGGCACCTTGTAACTCATATACTTATAATCCACTCGACCGCCTCCGGGCTCCGAGACGTAGGGCTATTACTTCTTCCGAGAAGGGCCTGAACTCGTACATCCCTTGTGTTTACAACCTCTCCATAGCTAGGACCTTGCCTCTCCAAACCTACCCCCCACTCTACTGTCAGGCTTAGAACTACGACAACCTCCTCGACGATTCCATGCCATTTGTTGCACGCCAACTGGATACGCCCCCAATGGTTCGCCATCGCCTTGGAGCCGCGTTGCATGTAGACGCGTTTGAAGTACGGGTCGACGAGCTTCCGCTCGTCGAACTCGGCCTTGATGCGGTCCCAGTACGTCTCGAAGCTCTGATTCGTGCCGGTGGTCGGGTCGAGGCAGACGACTTTCCATGCTTCGGCGAGGCATTCCTCCTTCTTGGATGTCCACTTGATGCGCGCTTCGTCTGTCCTAGCCGCCCGCTTCTTCTTCTGGCGCCCCTTCGTCGGATCAGGAGCTGGCTCCTCCTCCTCCTCCTCCTCCTCCTTCTCGTCCTCGTCCTCGGGATCCTGCGCTTCGTGCGCGTCCTCGCCGTAGACGTAGCCGAGCTCGGCCTCCATGTCGCCGCTGAGATCCACTACCTCGTCCTGGGTTGCGAACCTGGGAGACGCGGCGGCCGCGGTCGATCCTGTCGCGATGATGTCGTCCATGTCGGCTCCTGTGTCGTCCGTGTCGCCGATGTGCGAGAAGGGCAGCGGCCCACGGCGAAGATGGGGCGTCGGTGTGGTCGTGTAGGCGGCGCACGGCGAGTAGTTGTATGAAGGGTACTGCATGCCGACGAAGGCGGGCGAGGGTGTGCGCGTCGCGGGGTGGCCATGGGGAAGGTCACGTTTGGGTTGAACCCCCCGTGCGCGTCGCCGTCGGCGTAGCCGGGCGACGACGATCCCCATGAAGATCTGACGCCTTGCTGTCCTCAGGGCGCGTACTGGGCGTGGCTGACGAGGGTGGATTCATCATCCCCGCGTGGTCGACCGATGAGGAAGACGCCGCCGCACGCGCCGCGTTGTCGCGTGCCTTCTTGGCAATGGCCCTGTTCCGCCGGTCGGTGGTGACTGCGTCACGTCGCTGAACTTCCACTCTCCACTCGGCGTTCGACATGCCCGGTGGCTTCGATGGCGGCGCCCTCGGCTTCCTCTACTTCGGCTGGGCCACGGTGCCAGTCGTGGTTGCCGCCGCGCGCGGCATGGCGTACTTCTTCGGCGGTATGGCGGCGACTGGAAGGCGAGCTGGAGGGGGTTTGGCGGGAGAAAGGGAGGGAATGGCGGGAGGAAGGCGAGCGAGCAGAGGAGATGCGAGGGAAAAGCGTCAAGAAGCGGCGGGAAAAGGCCCTCGGGTCGCCGCCAGGGCGGGCCCACGCGCCTTTTTCGCTTGTGCCGGCTCCCCAAGCGCCCCCCCAGGGCGCCGGATTCGGTCTGGGTCCGCCGGCACCAATTTTGACCCGAGCCAACGAAAAACGGGCTTCTGGGAACGCGACTGGGCCATTTTTTTGACGCCGGCGCGGCAAAATCGTCTGAAGAGGGCCTGTTGGGTCACTCTGTGCATTTTAAAACCGAACCAAAAAACCATACCGCAAATAAATCGAACCGAACCGATTTTTTTGTTTTTATGGTTTCTGGTTTCGGTATGGTATGAACTTTTCATACCGATTTGAACTTTGGTTTTTATGGTATATACCGAAAAACCGAATGGTTAACCGAATAAACCGAAGTAAAAGATAAATTTATATTTCTTGAGATGAACAACCGTACAAGTTGTCATTTTTCTTGTACATGAGTCAAATTCACTACTAAGCACCTACATTTTTCTTGTAACATTGTCATTTTTCTCTTTTTAAAATGCTAAGCACGTCCATAACCATCAACAGATGAATCAATGCATGCATATATACTTATATATATAGTCATATACTATTTGTGTAAAATAGAATGTGTTTTGAGTCATAAATTTGCAAATTATTATTACGTCATTTTCAAATTCGCGTCAACTTTGGTTTTTATGGTATATACCGAAACCATACCGAAATAATTTGGTATATACCAAAACCGAACCGTATTTTAATTTCATACCGTATTTACCGAAGTATTAATACCGTACATACCGAAAAACCGTATAAACCGAATCATGTAAACCGAATAAACCGAACGCACAGGGCTACTGTTGGGGGCGCGGCTGGAGATGCCCTTACATCAATCTAGTTCTAGTATACGAGTAAAAAGAAAGGATGGGCTCAGTGCGGTCCGTAGCACCGTAGGAGTACCTCCGCATGCATGCACGCAGACCGGCTAGTGGCCAGTAAGGAAGCGATTAGCCATGCATAACGTTTTCGAGGTAGATCATCCACGCTGACACTGGTGCTAAAGGTAAAGGCACCTCCACTCCACGGTTTGCACTTGTGCGTCCAAAGAGGAAATGGGCCATCAAAGTGACAGGAAGTTTCGCGTTTTCGTTCGCACCCTCTTCTTTTCGATCGTATACTATCACTTTTGCTGCTCTGCTTAAAGGGTGGGTGCAGCTGGTAAAAGGAGCGCCCGTTGCCGTTGGGGGAGGAAAGGGAAAAAAGAAAAAGAGCCAGTAGTAGGAGACCGGCTGGGCAACTCATTCCCTGTTTGGTTACACTACTCGGTATGCAACAAAGGTGGTACTGATGGAGCACTTTGCAGGTACTGTATTATTATTCCGCGGTAGTAGTACAAGTCCGTGGTAGTAGTAGAGCACCTAGTGATGAAGCACTTTGCAAGTCCGTGGAAAGGCCGTGCTTGAGCAGCCGATGCTGTTATGTGGTAGTACGGGCAGTTATGTGGTACAGTACAGAAGCGATCCAGCATTGTTTGCTGTGCTTGACCAGTCCATCACAACATACAGAGGTAATAGCACCTCAGGTACCCTAACTTGCACCCAATGTGATGATCTAGTCCCAAACTTGCAAAACTAGACCAACTCATACCCCAACTTGCAACCAATGTGATGTTCTAGTCCCAGGCCAATCATAGCTCGCCAATTGGCTGCCAAGTGGCCGGCCCGGTCAGCGCCTGTAGTTTTGCACAAACCCCCCTGCCGTTTCACTCATTCAACCCGCAGTACCCCCCACCTGAATTAAATCTGTCGAAGGAATCGAGCTCTGCTGGTCCACTCGTTCCCCATCTGCCCCCTTTGCCCCCGCGGCTCCAGCATC
Source organism: Triticum aestivum (assembly GCF_018294505.1). Classification (NCBI taxonomy): domain Eukaryota; kingdom Viridiplantae; phylum Streptophyta; class Magnoliopsida; order Poales; family Poaceae; genus Triticum; species Triticum aestivum. The sequence continues at coordinate 677,310,397 of NC_057806.1, read as the reverse complement.
AGCTTATCCACGCCGACAGCAAGCTCGCCGCCGCCGTCCAGCTCACCGCCGCCGTCCAGGTCGCCTCCATGGTATCTTGGAGTGACGGATCGAGCTCGTCCTCCGACGGCTACTCTGTGACAAGTGAGGTTAGTTCTTGGCTATGTCTCTGGCAGATAGGGATTGAGCAGAAATGTATGTTCTTGAGTAGCAAAAATGTATGTTTGGTGACAAGAATATGTTGTATGTAGGCTCCTGCTCCTGCCACCATTTTCTGCTCTGAGTGGACAGGCCTTGCTCCAGATATTGCAGCTAGATGTGAACACCAGTGTGTGTGTGAGAAGTTTGTGTGCTTTGAATCAGTTGACAGTGGAAGGAGGTATCTTGCTTGTGCTCAAAAGGTAAGTAGATCTACCAAACTTGCAATGTGTCATGTAAATGTGGAGGAGTTCATTTGATCTGTATAATAGTGTGCCATGTAAATGTGGAGGAGTGCATTTTCAGTTAAGAGCATCTAGTTTGTGAACTTAAATTAATCCTTTAGTTAACAGCATCTTGTTAGTGAACTTAAGTGAATTTCAAATGAACTATCAGAACTTAACTTAACTTAACTTAATTGAAATGAAATAACAGAATTTAAATGAAATAACAGAACTTAACTGAATTAGAATGAAATAGCTGAACTTAATTGAAATTAACTGAATTCAAATGAATGACTGAATTTAACTGAATCCAAATCAAATGAACTAACTGAATTCTATCTTATTTGTTAGGAAATACCTAAATGCAAGTTTGTGGAGTGGATTGACCCTGAATGGCCAGACACTCTGAAGATGAGTTTAGCCAGGGTTTGGGCCATGTATGATGATGAGGTAAAGCTGAGGCTCAGGGAAAGTGTAGTTCTTGCTGAAGAAAATTTTAGGGTTGTGAAAGAGAAGGAAAAGATGGCAAATGATCTGAGGTTTTTTAAACTAGATTTTGCTAAGATGGTGGGTGACAAGGAGCAGGCAGTTACTGAATTGGGCAATGCAAGACTTGCTCTTTCTGACCTAAAGGAAGAGCTTCAGAAGAAGAAGATGGCTGATAAATCTACCACTAGCATTCATCAGGTTGTGAGGGCTAAGGCAGAGAAAGAGAGGGATGAGATGAAGCAACAGATGGAGAGCATGAAGGAAGAGTTGGACAAAGTGGTGTCACAGAGGGATGAGCTGAAGAAGGAGAAGAAGAAATTAGAGTACATGATTGGTGATCTATTCAGGCACAAGGAGGAGACCAAGAGCAAGATAAGGAGGGTGAAGGAGATCTTAGATGAATCTGAGTAATTCATTGTTGGTGCAAGTTGTATTAGACTGAATTTGTATGAGTACCCAGGTTATGTTGTTGCAAGTTGTATTAGACTGAATTCGCTTTTAGTTAAGTGAATTTGTATGACTGCCCCAAGTTAATTGAATTTGCAAGTTGTATTTCATTTGCTTTTACTAAACTGAATTTGCTTTTAGTTCACTGAATTTGCTTTTAGTTAACTGAATTTGTGTGACTTACTGAATGACCAGTTCAGTGAAGATTCAGTTACATGCAAACTCTAGTAAAAATGTCCAGAATTGGAACTAACAGAGAATAAGTAGTATAGATTTAGTACATTGCACTAAGAGTTAACTGACTCATACATAGATAGAACACTG
>NC_057806.1:677270345-677305966 GCF_018294505.1 Triticum aestivum | reverse complement strand
AGTGAAAACTGGTGGATATACCTTGTCTCCATTCTGTTTCTCCCAATGCTTTGGATCTCTAAGTGGAACCAAAGTGTATCCATATGCTTTAAGATAATTCTCCACACTATAGCATTCATGAACCATTGTCACTGGGTCAATTCTCTCCTCCCTGCAACATGCTATACTATGGCCACATGGTACTCCAGAGAGCTGCCATCTCCTGCAGTCACAAGTGTGCAAGCACAAGTCAACTGTATAGCTAGAGTTACCAGACTGAACTCTGAACAATTGTTGGCCAGCTTCAGAGACATGGCAATTAGCAGCAAACTCAGTGTTCTTGTCTAGTTTCTTCATGATCTTTGGGCATATTCTCTGCCCTGCCCACTTCTCTATGGCCTCCCTCTGTTTACTCACTAGCCTTTGCATTATCTTGTAAAAAATGTATTCCAGCATGGAGAGTACTGGCATCTCTCTGCCCTCCAGAATATAGCTGTTAAATACTTCAGAGTTATTGTTCAGCAGAATATCACACTTGGGAAAAACACTAAAAAATGATTTACACCATGTCTTTGGATCCAGTCTCTCAGTCCAATGGAAGGCAGCTGCACTGTGGGAATCCATTTTCTCACAGTTTTGGCTCCACTTAACCCTGTTTGGTGCTCTTGCAATGGCCCACAGATCTTGCTTCAGTTGCTCTCCTTTGTGCTTCTCATTGAAATTCTGATAAATATGCCTAACACAAAACCTATGCTCAGCATCTGGCCAGATTTTTTGCACAGCATTGATCAAACCTTTCTGCTTGTCACTCATAATAGTGAAAGGAGCAGTATTTGTGATGTTAAGGTCATCTCTCAATGTAGTGAGAAACCACTCCCAAGAACTGGTGCACTCTACTTCTACCCAACCCATTGCAATGGGGAAAATGCAGTCATTTGGATCAATACCCATTGCACTAAGCAACACTCCTTTAAACCTATTTTTCATGTGACAACCATCAATGAAAATAATAGGCCTGCATCCCTTGAGCCAACCCCTTTTGCATGCATCATAAGACCAATATAGAGTTTTCAGACATTTCCTGCCCTGTGGGAAATCTATGTCTCTAACAACCTCAGTTGACAGAAGAAATGTAGACCCAGGGTTGGTATTCCTCAATTCATGACCATAGTCCCTAAGCCTACTGAACTGCTCTTCTTCATCACCATGGATCTCCTTAAGTGCTGCAGTTCTTGCCCTAGCTAGCTTCCATCTGTTAGGGGTGACATGAAATTCATTGGTGATCTTTCTTGAAAATGTACCTAGTGACATCTTCTGGTCATCTCTGAACTCATTTATGAAATACTTGCACAGGAATTTTGCTGTCAGTGACCTTATCTTCCATTTCTTCTGACATATATGTTCTCCATAGTAAGTCTTGATGACAAACCCCCCTGTCCTGTTGTCATTGCCAGCATACAGATACCATGGGCAACCATCTTCACAAACTGCTTCAAGTCTCCTCTTGTCATTCTTTAACTTCTTGATCTGCACTCTGTTTCTAACTGAATATGCAGTCAGTGCATGTCTTAACTCAACCACATCAGCAAATACCATCCCTACTTTAAACACAGGGCAAATCATGTCCACCTTTGCATTGAAAGCTTTAAACTTGTACCTAAGTTCATCTGCTTCTTCAGTTGATAGGTTGAGATCTTCATCCTCAAGGAAATATTCAGGCTCCACATCATCCTCATCCTGATCTGCTTCTTCATCAACATCAAAGTCAATGTTGTCATCATACAGATCATCATCACCATCATCTATGTCATAGTCACTGTCACTGAAATCAGAATCTGATACAACTACATCTTCAATAACTGTTTCTCCATCTTCAGTTAGCATGTTCTGCTCAGCACCCTCCGTAAGCAAACTCTGTGGGTCTGTTCCAATTGGTGCAATATCTAACAAGGGATTTTCAGTTAGCATGTTCTGCTCAGCACCCTCAATAAGCAAATTCTCTGGGTCTGTTCCATTTGCTGCAATCTCTGACAAAGGATCTTCTACAAAGACTGAAACTAGGCTATGGGAAGGGGATGCACTTGCTGCTTCAAAACTTGTGCACACCAAGTCAGACCTAAAGTTGCTGATGAAATCTGTATGGTCAACCTGCACTACAAGCACCTTATGCTCAGCACTGGCTCTGATCATATGCTGCACATCCTCATCACTGCTAATTCTGATCAACCCATCTGAGATTGGTTTATTTGGTTTGCTGAAGTAGATGATGTGCTCACTCACAGGATATCCCAACCAAGCCAAGTGTTGTTCAAGGAATGCATAACATAAAGTGCCAGAGTCAACAAAGTCTAACACCTCAACAGAAGGGCTCCAGTGCTCCAGGTTTGTGATTAGGCCACAGAAAATTCCACCATGCTCAAGTTCCAGTGTAAAAAATGGACTGTCCACCTTTTCTCCATTTGCTGCATCACACACTGTTTTCAATACAAAGATGCATCAGTTCATAAACAAATAGTCAGTTAACTGAATATTCAGTTAACTGAATAAATTAGTCAATTGCATAACATACTTGAACAACAGTAAAAGATTAACTGAACCATGATCAAGTTCCAGTGTAAAGGATTCAGTTAACTACAGTTGTTCACCAGACGAGCAGAATACAGGCTACAACAACAAGATAAGGCATTAACATCTAACTTGTCCGCCATAAACCCTAGCTATCGTGTCGAACCCAAACCTAAATTCATCGGCTGAAACCCTAGCTTCACTTCGCAATACATGACCCTACTCAAATCACACCACTAGACGACCCCGATTCGAGCACAAATGTACGAGATTCGAGCTGCAAACGGCGGGGCGACGAGCTCAGAGCTCAGAGGAGTAAAGCAGAGGAGAGGAGAGGGAGGAAAAGAAAACAGAGAGACGGGGCGTCGAGCTCACAGTAATCAGGAGGGAATGCTCCGAACGGCCGGACGAGATGAGCAGATGCCGGTGCCTCCACGCCGCCGTTCGCCGGCGGCAACGACGTCTGGGACGCTGACGTCACCATCGCCCCGCCAGCCCGTGAGCTCTGTCGCCCCGACAGCGACCAAGTGAACCCTCTCGAACGGACGTCAACTGGAATCCGACAGATTTAATTCAGGTGGGGGGTACTGCGGGTTGAATGAGTGAAACGGCAGGGGGGTTTGTGCAAAACTACAGGCGCTGACCGGGCCGGCCACTTGGCAGCCAATTGGCGAGCTATGATTGGCCTGGGACTAAAACATCACATTGGTTGCAAGTTGGGGTATGAGTTGGTCTAGTTTTGCAAGTTTGGGACTAGATCATCACATTGGGTGCAAGTTAGGGTACCTGGGGTGCTATTACCTCCAACATACATACACTTTTTTTTTTGAAGGGACAACATACATACACTTGGACCACGGTAACTCTGTTTTTCCCCACTACCCCGTTGCCACAACGATCCCAGCATCTAGTATCTCTCTGCCCCGTGCATTTCCCGGGACCTCAGTCGCCTGCTGCTCCCTGGAAAATCTCTTTTCAGCAGGCGCCAAGAGCCCATGCAGATGCCGCAGCAGCAATACCAAATCCACGGCCATGCGGCTGTGCATGCAGAGACCAGGGAGGGCTCCGGTCAAGCGAGGTCAAACAAGAGAAGGGAGTCAGTCAAAACGGGACGTAGGAAAGCAGGATCCCCTCTGATATTCTCTCTCTCTCTCAGCCCCGATACCAAGGAGAATCCCTGTAGCGTATCCCACCAAACCAAATTCCTTACCTCCTGTCCTGCACAAAGCCGGCTAGCTGATCTACCTAAAGCACTTAAAAGTGTAGCTAACCATTGTTACGATTGATTATTAAACAAGGATAAACTCGTGGTCGTACCGTGTGGACCGTGGGCCCCCTTGGAAAGGCCGGTGGCGATTGTCTATGTGGGCTCACCCTGACCAACGAGGGGAAAGTAGCCCTCAATTAAAAAAAACGAGGGAAGAGTGCCACAGGGGAGCATGTACATATACATACATACATACATACACTCGCTAAAAAGTCTCTTTCTTTGCGGAAAGGAGGTTGGGCTCCACTGTTGAGCTCTGTAGCCGTTAACCCTTAACGACGTTTTTTTGTTGTTGAGAAAGGACCGCACCGGCCCCGCCGAGAGACGACGCTCCGCAGATGCCAAAACGGCGAAACTGCGGCCGGGCCCCACCCGTACGTGCATATGCATACGCTCCTTCAAGCCCAAGCCCAGGCCCACTCGAGTGATCGTCTCACCAAACCCCGTACACGGTGCACTTATTACCAGTAGACGCGGATTGATTGTTTTTCACCGCGTGGAGAGTCGCCCTCGTGCCCATCTCATAAGACGGACCAGTTTATTCAAAAAGTTGCCATCATATTTACACACCCTCTCTGGACCAAACCATCTCTGCTTACCAACAAGTATCATTATCATTATCATGCTGCTTTACTAAGTTCATCGTAAAGAAATGGTTCATACTTATCCAGTGTCACACGAAACAACAAACAAGCGTCCCTCCTCCGTGTTTCAAGATTTTTCTTTTCTTTTGCGGGGGGCCGTTTCAAGCTTTGAGCCGTACTAGCAGTAGAGTGAAGAAGTTGAGATCACCATCTGTGGCCGGCCTGTGCACGCAACCAAACGGATTTGAGTTGCGCGCTGCTCACCCAAACTGCGTGCTTTTCTCTGCCGCCCCATTAACTGCGCCACACAATAACCATCGTCAGCTGGAACGGACGCGGAGAAGAGAGCGGAAAAAAACACAAGCAGCAGCCCGCAACTCGCGAGCGCATACACACCAGACCACCACCACCGCCAGACCAGCGCCAAAACAGGGGAGGTGGAGTGAGCTCCGGACCTCTGCTTCCGGCGCACCACCGAGGACCTCCAGAGCGCGGCCAGATGGGCGCCGGCGGCATTCCCTGCCGCCTCCGCCCCCTCCTCCACCTCGCCGCCGTCCTGCTCGTCCTCCTGGCGCCGCGGCCCGCGACGTGCGCCGACCTGTACGCGGTCGTCTACAAGGGCTGCGCCAACCAGACCTTCCCGGGGGGCGCGCCGCCGCCGACCGTCGCGGCGCTCTCCTCGGCGCTCGCCGCGCAGTCCGCCTCCGCCAAGTTCTACAAGACCTCCTCGGCGTCGGCCTCCTCCGCCTCCGCCTCCGTCTTCGGCCTCTTCCAGTGCCGCGGGGACCTCTCCGGCCCGGACTGCTCCTCCTGCGTCGCCCGCGCCATGTCCTCCTGGCGCGACCTCTGCGGGGGCGCCGTCGCCGCGCGGGTCCAGCTCAACGGCTGCCTCGCGCTCTACGAGATCTCCGGCTTCCCCCAGGTCTCCGGCGTCCAGATGCTCTTCAAGACCTGCGGCTCCGGCGGGGGCGAAGCCGCCCAGGACTTCGAGACGCGCCGCGGCACCGCCTTCGCGCAGCTCGAGGGCGGAGCGGGCTCCAGCGCCGGCGGCTTCTTCGCCACCAGCTTCCAGCAGGTCTACGCGCTGGCGCAGTGCGAGGGCGACCTCTCCAACGTCGACTGCAGCAACTGCGTCACCCAGGCCGTGCAGCGCGTCGCCGTCGAGTGCGGCGGCGCCCCCTCCGGCCAGGTCTACCTCGACAAGTGCTACATTACCTACAGCTACTACCCCCACGGCGTGCCCCACGGCGGCGGCGGCGGCCTCGGAGGTACCGGTCCTTCCTTCTTCCTGGATTTTTGGCTAATTTCTGCCTCCACATTCAGTTCCAACTGCATTTAGAATATTGATTTGGTTAATTGTGCAGTGATCCAATCTGAAATCTGAATAGACAACATTAGATCGAATTGATCGTGTTTAGTAATTTTAGGCAAATGTGGTAGTAGTAGTACAGTATTATGTTAGTTGCTTCATGATTCTTGCTGGTGGCTACTACTGGCTAGTTTATGCACGTGAACTACTGTCGGTGGATTTGTTTGTACATGTGTAGGTGAGATCCTGGCAGGATTCTCTGGTTTGGAATTGATTGACGGGGATTGAGGGAGCGCCTTGTGTTTCTTGGTGCCACTCCTCTGGACGAATTTGTAGTAGTAGAGTATAGATTAGTCCCCTCTCAGGTGCTCATCATTTGGATTACAAACAAGCCTTGCATGGTCCAGTGTTTGGTAGGCAGGAGTTATGAGCGTATCTTTGCCATGTCAAAGTGGAACTCTGATGCAGACAGTGGCATGATCTTGTTGCTTTCTTGGTTGGTTGGTCAGCTTAAGATTTGAGGGACAGGGATCAATCGTGCTTGTTTATGATGGCGGATTGGCAGGATCTTCCCCTTTTCTTTTGTCAATTATGCTGGTTCTTTGCACTGTTGAGTTCCAGTGTAGGGGATGCTCATTACTGATAACTCCATCCATTATATATGTACATAATCCATGCTTCGGTTCTGAACTACTGGTACTAGACTAGAAGTAGTATATGGCAGCAGCCTAGATTAGTGAGTTTTTTATGCATCTGCCTGCTCGGTCTTTGAGAAAAGCTGTTTTCCACTAGCACCTACTAGTAGTACTACTAATGTATGATTTACCTTTTCTTTTCTGGATTTACTGGAGATACGGCATTCTATGATTGTACCCATGAGTAGACGTGTTATCATCCCTAGTTTGATTTTGATCTCTGTCGACTTGGCCATTCATTCTCCCTCTGCATCTCATTTCAGGGCAGCAGACAGCCAAGACTGTAGCCATCGTGCTGGGTGGAGCCTTGGCGCTGGGTTTCCTGGTCATCTGCTTGCTGTTCGCCAGAAGCCTGGTCAAGAAGAAGGACGGTGAGTAAATACCGGCACCTCACCTCATTTGATCATCAGCGTTAACTTTGCAGCTACCATTGGTCCAAAATCCAAATTTCTTGTGAATAAGATACTTACAAATTTGTGTGCTTGCTTGCAGATTACTGACCTGGAAGCATGGAGGGAGGGAGGGAGGAGCTAGGTAGCAACTGGACAAAGGAAAGCATTGGGGCATGGTGTGCATTTTCGAGAGGGGTGTTGGACGGTGGTGAGTGGGATACAGAGGGGACTGTTTTTTGGCTCTTGTTCCTCTGGCCATGTGGCGTGAGGGGTGCCATACCATACCCACATCGCATGCATGATGAGAGAGAGGGGTAAAAGGAGAGGAGGCAAGTTCAGAAAAAGAGACTGTTCTTTCCTTTGGGGCTCATGTGAATCGATTGGAATGGAACATGTTTTTGTCTTTGGGCTGTAGCATGTAGTAGTAGCAGCACTACCACCTTGGCTGGCTGCCTCTCTTGCCTAATTTAATTTAGGGCTCTAGGAGTACATTGGTTCTAATCTCTTTGTAGAATTTTTCTCCTGACAGCAAATTACATCTAGGTCTAAGCAGAAAGTAATCTAGTCTAGTCTCCTGTGATCTTCTAGTAAGGGTTTGCAGCTAGCCGCAGATTCAGACTCTGACCTGGGTGGGTAGTTTCCATGGTAATTGTTCTAAACTAGTACTCCCTCTCTAAAGAAATATAAGAGCATTTAGATCATTAAAGTAGTGATCTATATGCTCTTATATTTCTTTGCCCAGTACTCCCTTCGTTCCGAATTACTTGTCGCAGGTATGGATGTATCTAGATGTATTTTAGTTCTATATACATCCATTTCTGCGACTTCTAGATACATCCATTTCTGCGACAAGTAATTTAGAACGGAGGAAGTAATATCTTGTAGAGCAGGGTTTTAACTTAGTTTATTCATTGGTCAAGTACTGGTGGTCGACATAGCCGACCTCGGAACCTGCCGCTGGGTGTTTGGAGAATGTATCCTGTGCAACGCCCCAACTCATGCACCAGGTGCACCAATGGACCATGAGCCGTCGGATTAAAAATAAAGGGACAGAATCCATCTACGATGAGGGCTGCTGGAACATTTGCAGAGAGACCCTTGTGGTGGCGTTGAATAGTTCCGACTTCTGAGTACTGCGAAGCGATCAACCCAGTCGTCTTCTCTTTCTCTCGCCCTCTTGTGTACCACGCGATCAGGGTTACGAAATTTCGCTCGATCTCCCCATCGCCTCTACCAATCGAGTTTCCTATCTAGCTTGTACTGATGATCTCCGCTTATTGAAGCTCCAGCAGCTGTTGTACCATCTGAATAGGCCACGCACACTCAAGTTCTTTTTGCGGCAGGCCGGCGGTGGCTCGTTGAGAGTGCTTCAGTGTGGTCCATCTGTAGGAGCTCTAAATCGAGGGCGTGCCCTCTTCTTCCTTTATCAGTGATATGGACATATTTTCTTTCATACTTCGGTCATCATTTTTCTCCATTTCGTTTTATTGCGAGATAAGTATGACCAATGCTCTTCCAAATTTAACGATGTGCACAATTAAGGTTTATGGTCCAGCACCCTTTCTATCTTTGTGTACTTTGGATATTGTAACATATTTTTGCAGCTCTTGTATCCCAACCTTAAAGCGAAATGTAACTTTTATGCCCAATAAAAATAGTTTGAATAGAAATAAACAAAGAGATCTGCTCTCTGATCCTTCATTTGTAAACAAATGTAAACGGAAAGTGTGAAACTGACTTTGTGAGATCAATACTAGTTATACATTGTAGCAATCCTCTGAAATAATACCCTTGCTGGGTGCTGATGGTTAGTAGCTTGGCTTAGTCATTTTGTTCTCTGCAACTCAAGAAACACTCTTCATGTGGCTATGATGTCTGAACAACAGTGCTTAATAATGTCCCTGGCAGCAGTATTAAATCCGTAGACATGTACTCGTTATATATGTGAAATTTCATAGGATCAACACTCTAGTCGATTGTATGGTTCTTCCCCTGAACCACAAACTTGGTTAGGTACATAGCAGTTTCAGGTTATTGAAGAGAAATTTGGGATTAGGATTCTTTCCTTTGTGGTTTGCATTTCCTGTAACACATATCAGCTTACAAAGAATTAACAGAAAAGGAACAAGAAAAGCTTTAACCTGTTCCAGCAAGTGAGAACAGATTCTTCGAGTCGACACTCAAACAGGATTTTATTAGTAAGAACCATGATCTGGTACAGAATTCCGGACCTAATATTACTGAATTTTCAGCACTATAAAGATAAATGTTATCCAATCAGATCACTTTTGTTTTATCCTTTTCTTTTGGATGTAGATCAGAAAATAGATGTTGTTTGTGTTTTTCAGGTCCTCTATAAATGTTCAGTTGCAAGCTTATCTTTTAAATAAAATGTTTGCTCTTCAAGGTAATGTTCAACTTGCATCCAGTTTCTCATTTTTAGCAATTGAAGACATCTCTTTCAACTGATCAGGAGGTTGCATGGTGACCAAGCTATATGTGAATGCTTCTGTAAAAAAATGCAGTGTATGTGTAGAGAAACAGTTTCAGATACAAGAGTGACAATGTTAAACTAGAGAGCACATTAGATCTTCTGTTTTAGGAGAGGGGAATTATGTAATGTAAAACTAGGTTCTCCTTGTGATTGTTATTACCTTATACATAATTTCTTAGTCCATTTGTCTATACTAGCTAGTACAGGAGAGCTGGATATAGGCGATGGGGCATTTTTTTATAACCCGAGCTTCCTGGTTCAGCAGTAAAAGAGAGGTCAAAGGGAGAACATGAGTGGCTCTGAAAGTGTGTTTTGTACGATTCAGCTGCACTACAAGGTCTAATTTGTAAATGTTTGTGCAGCCCACATCGTAGATGGATTGTGTCCCTTCATCTTTAATTGGACGGCTCTTGGGCCATTGGTGAACCTGGTGTATGAGTCAGGGCGTTGCACAGGATACGTTCTCGGGTGTTTGGAGCCAATCTATCTAGCCAGAAATGGCTGAAAGTCTCTAGAAAATGCGCCTGAATCTGGCTTTGTCAAATGTGACATGATGTTCTCCAGATGCCCTGCACCTGATGTTCCTTAGTACTCCCTTCGTCTAGAAATACTTGTTCAAGAAATAGATAAAATAAATATATCTATAACTAAAATAAATCTAGATACAACTATTTCTAGGACAAGTATTTCCGTCCTTTCCGGACGGAGGGAGTACTCGTTAGTAGAAGATGTGCTGGCAACCGGATGGAGCCAATGTGTAGGGATAAGGGGCTAGGGAGAGTCAGAGTTGCATGGCCGATCGGAGATGTGTTTGAATGCAAAATTTGTTTCCTCTTGGCAGGCGCATGCATGCCAGCGAGACGTGTATACTGTCGGTATTGTCGCGAGTGAAGGAATGCTTGTCGACTGCCATTCCTTTGTTCGTTTGTTTTTTGGGTGTGGAGTCGCCTACCCGTCCTTCCACGAACCACGATGCTGCATCCTGCGCCTGTTACTGGCTTGTCGCGAGTGAAATTCATGCGAGCTGAACAATTCGGCTTGTGGTGCGCGCCCCTTATTATCATCTTGCAGGGGGCCCGCACGCGTTAGGCTTAATTTTTATTTTTTGCTTCATTTTTAGTTTTTATTTTCTTTTTTTGGCTTTATTTTTTAATTCTTATTTTTAAAATGCGTGAACTTTATTAAAATTGAAAAGCTTTTTCAAAATTTGAACATATTCTAATTTTTGTGAACTTCTTTGAAATTTATGTTTTTTTTCAAATTTTGCTGAACTTTTATTTCAAGTTTGTGAACTTTTTTTTCTGCCAACATTTTTCAAATTATGAACTTTTCCGAGTCTTAATTTCTTTTCCAAACTCATGAACTTTTCTCTAATTCATGATTTTGTTTAAAAAGCATGAAGTTTTTTCAAATTCATTAACTTTTTTTTCAAAATCGCAAACTTCTTTTAAAGTCATGAACTTTGTTTCAAGTACATGAACTTTTTTTCAAATGCGTGAACTTTTTTCAATTCACGAATTATTTTCCAAATTTGTGAACTTTCTAAAAAGTTAACGGTCAATTGATTTGCGGTCAACGATCAATAAGCAACTGGTGCATTGGACAACCTCTCCACCCTTTTTATGAGACAAGTCAACCTCTCTGCCTATCACTCGAACGAACTAATCAGGCGATCGAGCAGGGAGCGATAGAGTGAGGCTCTTGGGCCGGCCCATGCGAGCATGTGTATGAGAGCTGCTTCTCTAGACAGCGCAACCAATGATCTGGAGGGTCACCACGTGTGGCTTACAAAGGCGCATGATACTTCTGTAATTTCTGTAAACTTGAGTTTCAATTAATAAAGCATGTTTACCCCTAAAAATGCTATGTGGATCTCATTAAAATGTCAGCTCAAGAAAATAATAAGCAAGAAAACAAAAATTGCTCCGTTAAGCAAGGCATTTCTTCATCAAGAGACAATCAATCTATATCGGATTTAGGACCGGGATAAAGATACTGGAACAAGTCTCAACTTCCACTAGACGAGATGAAAAAGTTAAGAACTGGGATGCCAAAAAAGAGCCGATTTACAAGCGAAACGAAAAAAACTACTACAATTGGTTGAGAAATAATTGAATCCAAACGATTTACGAAAGTGTAGCTGAAATATAGTGATACAATGTAACTTCCATAGATTTTCGCCCATTTACATTTTTTTCTCCAACCACGTAAGTTACACTTTCCTAAATCAATTGAGACTTCAAAAACTAATCTAGCCTTATTAAAAATACAATAATTTTGCCACACATTGTAGTCATTCATAGAGATACAAGGTTGTATTTGTGGGGAAGCTTATTGATTAAACCACTGGTACAACACCAGTTACACATTCAAAATAACTGAATCGATTTACAAGAAAAATGAAAAAACTACTACAATTGGTTGAGAAATAATTGAATCCAAACGATTTACGAAAGTGTAGCTGAAATATAGTGATACAATGTAACTTCCACATATTTTCGCCCAGTTGCATTTTTCTCCAAAAACGTAAGTTACACTTTCCTAAATCAATTGAGACTTCAAAACTAATCTAGCCTTGTTAAAAATACACCAATTTTGCCACACATTGTAGGCATTCATAGAGATACAAAGTTGTATTGTGGGGCAGCTTATTGATTAAACCACTGGTACAACACCATTTACACATGCCCCCCTCCCCCATGAAACATACTTCACATGAAAGTAACTAGTATGAAAAAATATAGAGAAATGAATTTATATTTGTGGTAAGTTTTGTTTGACACTTCATTTTAATGAAACCAATGGAATACGAGAAACTTAATTTGGCTGCAATCAAATAGCCCATAGGACATGCTCCACCATAATGCAACTGGTAGCGTCACATAAAACAAAAAAAACAAAGAATCATGCATAAAATATCTGTGTCCATTGGTTCATGGTTATATGTAGACATGGATGGGATAAGGTTTTGGATGATGGGGTTGCAAGCTCATAAACAATACAAATATCTTCGAACTCCCTTCGGGTAGGGGGAAGCATGATGTGTTTGATCTCATCTATGTTTTGGACTAGACGAAGAATCTTGATTTCACATAGAATGCAAGTGGCATATGAGACAAACTAAAACACATCATTTATCTTCTTTATCGGTATCCGCTACTCAGTTTAGGTATCTAAAGCATCAACAACTACTTCATAGCCTCCCTTGACAATGATCTCTTGGATTTGAGATCGGCTTGCCTCAGTGTATTCCGTGAAGAACTCCATTTATCTAGGATGTCTATTAGTACTTAAGTGCAAAGATTCAAAGGGTGTCTCATTCAATATTGAAAAGTGCAACTTGGTGAAAATGTGCAAGTTACACTTTTCACCATACCGAAATTGCACCCATCTATGTCTCAATCAACATTTTTTTTTTGGGTCAAGTCTCAGTCAATTCAAAAAAGTGCAATTTGCACTTTTTCACCCAATTGTACTTTCTTAAAAAAGTGAAGGTTACATTATTCATCGAACTTAACTCAACCGAGAGGTGGCAAAACCGACCATTTACCAATTAGTCCTCTAAATTTATCTAGAATTTAGCAATAGTTTCGGCCAGCAAATTTGATTTCGTCAAATTTTCATGCAGAGTCTAAAGAAAAATAGAAGGATTTTCACCCAATTGTACTTTCTAAAAAAATTATTCATCGAACTTAAGTGAACTGAGAGGTGGCAAAACCGACCATTTATCAATTTGTCCTCTAAATTTATCTAGAATTTAGCAATAGTTTCGGGCAGCAAAGTTGATTTCGTCAAATTTTCATGCAGAGTCTAAAGAAAAATAGAAGGAAAAAAGGGGAGCTCTGTGGCAAACATAGGACGTGACTAGCCACTCCGCCAACCAAACAGTTCGTGATAACAAAAAGGGCGCGGCCTACTTGAAGCAAGACGTACTGGTTTTCACTTTTTTTTGTTTTCTTTTTTCTTGTCCGTTTCTTCATTATTTGTCTTTTGTTTCTTCATTAGTTTACATACACGTATATTTCTTCTCTAGTTTTTTTCATTTTGTTTTTCTTTGGTTTATTTTGTTTCTTTCTCAGTTTTCATTTTTAGGTTTTTTGTTTCTTTTTTATTTTCATTCTATATTTTTATATACATGATCAACATTTTTTTTCAAATAGTTGTTCTCCATTTTTAAATACTTGTTCAACATTTTTATATACACGATCAACATTTTTCAAATACTTGTTCAATATTTTTTTATACATGATCAACATTTTTTCAAATACTTGTTCAACATTTTTTTCAAATGCTTGTTCAACATTTTTATATACATGATGAACATTTTTTCAAATACTTGTTCAATATTTTTTGAAATGCTTGTTCATCCTTTTTAAACACTTGTTCAACATTTTTCAAATTTTTCTCGAAGAGTGGTTTCTTGTAATATATGTTTTTATAATATTTTAGAAAATAAACAAAAGTAAAAAAAAGAAAGCGTAAAAAAATCCTGGAAAAAGATGTTGTGGCCTCTCGCGTTCGTGGGCCGGCCCAGCTCGCTCGCCCCTTCAGCAAGTCTGAAGCCAGACTCGCTAAAGGTACGCCCCTCAAATACTTCCTCTAGCATGTGCCACCTAACCTTTGGTAGCGGGAAGTTAGGGTCTTGTGTGAATCTTTATTATGGTATAAAGATCGATAGAACTTCTTGAGACTACACCTAATATCCTGCCAAACTATTAAAAAACCACATGTCCAATGAATTGCTTTCCACAATCATATACTATACTTATATTGTCAAGATAAACTTTTTTAAGAGCGAGCAGCCATGACTTTCGTCAAGGGTGTAAGAAAAAAAACAATAATACTGATTATTTTTGAAATTGTAATAAGGGAAATTTTGTCACCAACGAGTGGGCGGGCGATGACTTCATATCACAAATAAGTGCTAATAAGTACTCCCTTTGTAAACTAATATAAGATTTTTTAGATAACTTTAACGGGATTACTAATTCTCAGTCGACTAAGACTTAACCAAGTCTCAATCGATGCTATATTCATGGAATCTTACATGGAGGTCTGTGCAAAATTTTCTTTTTAGCTTTTGTCTTTTCTTTCTTACATTTTACATCACTTGACTTAGATTTGATTAAGTCTTGATCGACTGAGACCTAGCCACGTCCTAACTATAAAGTAGTGATCTGAACGATCTTATATTAGTTTAGAAGCGAGAGTGCATAACTACTTCGTCGTTTCATATCTGTATTTATGTGAAATTACCACTAAGAATGTGGTTTCTCCATACTGGTGGCGTGCATGGAGGACGAGGAAGCCGTGTCCGTCCATCCATTAATTAGTCGAAGGGGATGTACGTCGTCGTCACCCTAACTTTGATATTCCTGCATGATACTAGACTAGATGCGAAAGCGATCTATCAGTTGGCGATGATGGGCATGGCGGCAGCTCAATCAATAAGCTCCCGTTGCACGTACAAACACACTGAATGAACGAACATGGCATGCATCAATAATCGATCATGCATGACAGCATGATGAGTCGAGGAATGAAATTGAATGCCATTGAATTAAAACACTGTCACGCATGCAAACCAAAGATTCGCAAGCAACCAACCATGCCGGCATTGTCCCTACTTATACAGTCTTGTTAGCTGAGATTGGAAACCAAAGGCTCTGCACTACGCATGCCAGCTGTTGAGTAAATAGGCAATTTCTCGATTAAATTAATCCATGAGTAAATCACTAGCATGGCATTGACTAAGTTGATGACGTACTGACTCTGATCTAGACATGCACGTACTAAGCAAACAGTAGACAAATCTACACATACTGCTAGTACTGCTAATATGAAAATAATCAGGAGCGGGATAAACGAGTTATACCCTCCAGTAGGCCACGCAGAGGCCGCAGCTTTGGTGGCAGCAGCGGCGTCCTCGGCGACCTTCTTGTCGGCTTCAGCTTTCTCGGCGGCGGCACGGTCGGCGTCGGTGGACATGGTGATGACGAAGGCGACGCGGACGTAGAGGAAGTAGACGATCGGAAGCGAGCACTCGCGTAATCGCTGCCCAAAAACCTATTCGCCCCTCACCCCGTACAGGAACCAGAAGGGCGTGGTTTCGGAGACCTGCTCTCCCGTCGACCGTGTACGTGGCGGACGGGATGGAGTCACCGGCGGCAGCAGCAGCAAAGGGACGACGGTGGGCGTGCGCGTGAGCAGATGTGATCTGTTCGTGGCGGCTAGGGTTAGGAGACACCGCATACTTATAGGCGCAGCCGCGTGGAGAGACGTGGGCTCGACCCACGTCCGAGTCCGTGACAGCCCACGATCCGACGTCTCAGATCGTGGCCCAGCTGTCAGAAAACTCTCCGTTAGTGACTGGCAAAAATAAGCGCGTAGGTGTGAGCTCGGCTCGGCTCAATCCCGCAACCCGCGTCGTGACGAGGCGAGGCGAGGCGTGGCGTGGCGAGGCGGGCGGCGGAGGAGGAGTGCGCGAGGGCCTCTTCTCTTCTCAAGCTCCAATAGCATGTAGAAGAGAAACCCTTATAAACCACTCCAACTCTCCTTCCACTTCCGGGGTGGGACTAAACTTCCCACCACACCTAGTGCCATATAACCCACATGGGCCCTTAGAGATTTTTCAGAAATTGCAATATGGGCCTAGAGCCCATCTCAGATTTCAGCAATCCCCCACCAGATCTCGAGGGCCCATTGTGTCCTCTGTTCCAATTGCTGTTTCGATATACCAGTGTTTCAGTAAAGACCTGTTAAGGTTGAACTTCACCTAGAACAAGTGGCTACACTCCTTCACAACTGAACAATGGACTATGCCTTGAATTGTCAGTTTGGCGTAAGGAAGTTTCACTACATGTCTTACTAGTACTAGGCTGCCGAAGGCTGACCCCTCGGGTGGAGCATATAAGTCACACTCCTGGCCTATTCATGAGCTTACTAGAGATCACCCCAATCTCATAGACTGTGACCAGCAGTCGGGCTCATATAGGTGTGTTCCTCCAAAGATCGCTCTGTAGGATAGCATCTTGCTTTTATAAGCTTTGGAACACATTGAGACCGTAGTCATCCTACCATACAGTATCGAGAGTATTGCATCTCCAACGGAGTGGGTTAGTATAGTTACTCTCCTCAGTTCACCACTGGCTTGTTTTCCCAGGTCCTAGTTCACGGGATCTCCGATCATATAGGTTGGGTTACCACCATGGCAACTCATGTGGGTCTCATACCCATCTCCCTCGATGCATTATCTATCACAACACGTGATAGCCCTTTTGTAAAGGGATCTGCCAGATTCTTAGCCGTATGGACATAGTCCAGCGCTATCACTCCGGAGTTTCTTAATTTTCTGTCAGCTTTTAATCTCATTCTTATGTGTTTGGTGGACTTCATGTTGTCCTTTGAACTCTTCACCTTGGTGATGACATTCTGATTGTCACAGTTCATAAGGATAGCCGGAACCGGTTTATCAACCAATGGCAAGTCCATCAAAAGATCTCGAAGCCATCTCGCTTCAACACCAGATGTGTCTAATGCCGTTAATTCTGCTTCCATTGTCGATCTCGTTAAGATCGTTTGCTTGCAAGACTTCCAGGAAACAGCGCCACCTCCAAGAGTAAACATATACCCAGTTGTGGCCTTCATCTCATCAGCATCAGAGATCCAATTCGCATCACTATACCCTTCAAGTACCGACGGGTATCCGGTATAGTGAAGTCCATAGTTCATAGTACCTTTCAGATAGCGCATAACTCTCTCAACAGCATGCCAATGTACATCACCCGGTTTGGAAACAAACCGGCTCAGTTTGCTCACAGCAAACGCGATGTCAGGCCTCGTTGCGCTTGCTAGGTACATCAGTGAACCAATGATTTGAGAGTATCTCAATTGATCTTTAGCCATGCCTTTGGACTTTTGAATCAATACGCTAGGATCATATGGTGTTTGAGATGGTGTGCAGTCCGAATATCCAAAACGACTCAACACCTTCTCAACGTAATGGGATTGCAGAAGTGTGATCCCACCCTCATTATCTCTCAGTAGCTTGATGTTCAAGATAACATCAGCCACACCAAGGTCTTTCATCTCAAAGTTCTGAGATAGAAACGATTTGACCTCCTCAATGACTTTGAGGTTTGTTCCGAATATCAGTATGTCATCAACATACAAGCACAGTATAACTCCTTCGCCCCCACCATGGCGATAGTATACACATTTGTCAGCCTCATTAACAACGAAACCAACAGATGTCAGAGTTGTATTAAACTTATCATGCCATTGCTTAGGTGCTTGTTTCAGGCCATATAAAGATTTTATCAACCTACACACCTTTCTTTCCTGACCATCTATCACAAAGCCATCAGGCTGTTGCATGTAGATTTCCTCCTTTAGCTCTCCATTTAGAAAAGCCGTCTTAACATCCATCTGATGGACGAGAAGACCATCTGAGGCCGCCAACGAGAGTAATACTCGAATGGTGGTCAGTCTAGCCACAGGTGAATAAGTATCAAAGAAATCTTCCTCTTCTTGCTGGTCATAGCCCTTGGCCACAAGCCTAGCCTTGTACTTTTCAATCGTACCATCGGGCCTAAGCTTCTTTTTGAACACCCACTTACATCCCAGTGGTTTGCAACCATAGGGACGGTCAGTGATCTCCCATGTCCCGTTAGCCATGATGGAGTCCATCTCGCTACGGACCGCATCCTTCCAGTAGTCAGCTTCTGGAGAGGCATACGCTTCTGAAATAGAAGTGGGAGTATCATCCACGAGGTACACGAAGAAATCATCACCAAAGGTCTTTGCAGTCCTTTGTCTCTTGCCCCTACCAAGGGTTTCCTCGTCATCCTCCTCGGGATTTTCATCATGTGTTTGTTCATAATATTCCATAGGGATGGCAGGTTCAGGAGTCTCCTCAGATTCCTGTCTAGAAGTGCTTTGCATATCTCTCGGAAAAATATCCTCAAAGAATGTAGCATCCTTAGACTCCATAATTGTACCGATCTTCTGGTCAAGTACCTCAGATTTCACTACTAGAAATCTATAGCCAACGCTGTTCTTAGCGTAGCCCAAATTAATGCAGTCCACGGTCTTATGTCCAAGCTTACGCTTTTTGGGGATCGGCACGTTGACTTTCGCCAAACAGCCCCAAGTGCGCAAGTACGAGAGTGTCGTCCTTCTCTTTGCCCATTTCTCATAGGGAGTGATCTCACTATCCTTTGTCGGAACTTTATTCAGGACATGACATGCCGTCAATATAGCCTCCCCCCACCATGCCTTGGATAAACCCGATGTATCTAACATGGCGTTAACCAAATCAGTTAGAGTACGGTTTTTCCGCTCGGCAACCCCGTTTGACTGGGGTGAATAGGGAGGCGTCCTCTCATGAATAATGCCGTGTTCCGCACAGAAGGAATCAAACTCACTCGAGAAGTACTCTCCACCACGATCTGACCGGACTCGTTTAATTTTCTTTTCAAGTTGATTTTCAACTTCTGCCTTATAGATTTTAAAGTAGTGTAGAGCCTCATCTTTAGTATTTAACAGATACACATAGCAATATCTAGTGGAATCATCTATCAATGTCATGAAGTATGTCTTTCCACCTTTAGTCAACACACCATTCATCTCACAAAGATCAGAATGTATGAGTTCTAATGGTGCCAGGTGTCTCTCCTCCGCGGCCTTATGAGGCTTGCGAGGTTGCTTAGCTTGCACACATGAAAGGCACTTAGAACCTTTGGCTAAAGTGAAACTCGGGATTAAATCCAACTTGGCTAGCCGCGTCATAACACCAAAACTAATGTGACAAAGACGTGAATGCCAAACTTCAGATTCATTAACATTCGAATGAATATGGTTCTTGACTTTATTACAAAAATCTGCGAGGGAAAGGCGGAACATCCCTCCGCTCTCATAACCTTTTCCAACAAAGAGTCCATATTTTGTAACAACTAATTTATTAGACTCGAAAACCAACTTAAACCCTTCTCTACATAGAAGGGAGCCACTAACGAGGTTCTTCTTGATGGCGGGGACATGCTGCACGTTCTTCAGCTGCACGATCCTTCCCGAAGTAAACTTCAGATCGACCGTGCCAACACCATGAACAGAAGCACTCGCGCCATTCCCCATCAATACGGACCCGTGACCTGTGACCTGGTAAGAAGTGAACAATGAAATGTCAGCACACACATGAACACCTGCACCTGTGTCCACCCACCAATCGTTGGGTTGAAACACTGAAAAAACAGTAAATAAATTACCGTACCCAGATGCACCATTCTCATTGTTGCCCACAATCATGTTGACAGACTTGGAGTCCTGTCCTGACTTCTTTTACTTGTTTGGGCACTTGTTGGCCCAATGTTCAACCGAACCACAAGTAAAGCAGCCCTCGTCCTTCTTGTTCTTCTTGAAGGTCTTCTTACCCTTCTTCTTAAAGTCGGTATTGTGTTGGACACCGTTCTTTCCCTTGGGCTTGTGGGAGTTGAAGTTCTTCTGGTTCACCATGTTGGCAACAGAAGTCCCTTCGGCCCCTTTTCCGTGCGAGTCTTTTGCCCTCGAATTCTGCTCAACACTCAGATGGCCAATGACATCCTCCACAGAGAATTCACGCCTCTGATGTTTCAGAGTGGTGGCAAAGTTCCTCCAGGAATTAGGGAGCTTAGCGATTATGCAGCCCGCGACAAACTTGCCCGGTAACTCGCACTTGAGAAGCTCAAGTTCCTTAACAATGCATATTATCTCATGAGCCTGCTCCAATACAGGACGGTTTTCAACCATCTTGTAATCGTGGAACTGCTCTACAATATACATCTCGCTCCCTGCATCGGCGGCCCCGAATTTAGATTCTAGCGCCTCCCACAAGTCCTTGGCGACATGCACATGTAAATATGCGTCGACCAGTTTATCTCCGATCACGCTAAGAACTGCTCCGAGAAACACAACGGTAGCCTCCTTGAACGCCTTCTCCTGTTCAGGAGCAATCGTTCCCGTGGAGACACCGGTGACCCAGAACACGTTCATAGCCGTGAGCCATAACGTGGTCTTAGTCTGCCAACGCTTGAAGTATGTACCGGTAAACTTATCCGGTTTCAGTGCAGCGGCAAAGCCACTTGCCGAGAAATTCCTACACATAATAGGTTTTTGGATTGTTGAGTAAATAGGCAATTTCTCGATTAAATTAATCCATGAGTAAATCACTAGCATGGCATTGACTAAGTTGATGACGTACTGACTCTGATCTAAACATGCACATACTAAGCAAACAGTAGACAAATCTACACATACTGCTAGTACTGCTAATATGAAAATAATCAGGAGCGGGATAGACGAGTTATACCCTCCAGTAGGCCACGCAGAGGCCGCGGCTTTGGTGGCAGCAGCGGCGTCCTCGGCGACCTTCTTGTCGGCTTCAGCTTTCTCGGCGGCGGCACGGTCGGCGTCGGTGGACATGGTGATGACGAAGGCGACGCGGACGTAGAGGAAGTAGACGATCGGAAGCGAGCAGTCGCGTAATCGCTGCCCAAAAACCTATTCGCCCCTCACCCCGTACAGGAACCAGAAGGGCGTGGTTTCGGAGACCTGCTCTCCCGTCGACCGTGTACGTGGCGGACGGGATGGAGTCACCGGCGGCAGCAGCAGCAAAGGAACGACGGTGGGCGTGCGCGTGAGCAGATGTGATCTGTTCGTGGCGGCTAGGGTTAGGAGACACCGCATACTTATAGGCGCAGCCGCGTGGAGAGACGTGGGCTCGACCCACGTCCGAGTCCGTGACAGCCCACGATCCGACGTCTCAGATCGTGGCCCAGCTGTCAGAAAACTCTCCGTTAGTGACTGGCAAAAATAAGCGCGTAGGTGTGAGCTCGGCTTGGCTCAATCCCGCAACCCGCGGCGCGTCGTGACGAGGCGTGGCGTGGCGAGGCGGGCGGCGGAGGAGGAGTGCGCGAGGGCCTCTTCTCTTCTCAAGCTCCAATAGCATGTAGAAGAGAAACCCTTATAAACCACTCCAACTCTCCTTCCACTTCCGGGGTGGGACTAAACTTCCCACCACACCTAGTGCCATATAACCCACATGGGCCCTTAGAGATTTTTCAGAAATTGCAATATGGGCCTAGAGCCCATCTCAGATTTCAGCAATCCCCCACCAGATCTCGAGGGCCCATTGTGTCCTCTGTTCCAATTGCTGTTTCAATATACCAGTGTTTCAGTAAAGACCTGTTAAGGTTGAACTTCACCTAGAACAAGTGGCTACACTCCTTCACAACTGAACAATGGACTATGCCTTGAATTGTCAGTTTGGCGTAAAGAAGTTTCACTACATGTCTTACTAGTACTAGGCTGCCGAAGGCTGACCCCTCGGGTGGAGCATATAAGTCACACTCCTGGCCTATTCATGAGCTTACTAGAGATCACCCCAATCTCATAGACTGTGACCAGCAGTCGGGCTCATATAGGTGTGTTCCTCCAAAGATCACTCTGTAGGATAGCATCTTGCTTTTATAAGCTTTGGAACACATTGAGACCGTAGTCATCCTACCATACAGTATCGAGAGTATTGCATCTCCAACGGAGTGGGTTAGTATAGTTACTCTCCTCAGTTCACCACTGGCTTGTTTTCCCAGGTCCTAGTTCACGGGATCTCCGATCATATAGGTTGGGTTACCACCATGGCAACTCATGTGGGTCTCATACCCATCTCCCTCGATGCATTATCTATCACAACACGTGATAGCCCTTTTGTAAAGGGATCTGCCAGATTCTTAGCCGTATGGACATAGTCCAGCGCTATCACTCCGGAGTTTCTTAATTTTCTGACAGCTTTTAATCTCATTCTTATGTGTTTGGTGGACTTCATGTTGTCCTTTGAACTCTTCACCTTGGTGATGACAGTCTGATTGTCACAGTTCATAAGGATAGCCGGAACCGGTTTATCAACCAATGGCAAGTCCATCAAAAGATCTCGAAGCCATCTCGCTTCAACACCAGATGTGTCTAATGCCGTTAATTCTGCTTCCATTGTCGATCTCGTTAAGATCGTTTTCTTGCAAGACTTCCAGGAAACAGCGCCACCTCCAAGAGTAAACATATACCCAGTTGTGGCCTTCATCTCATCAGCATCAGAGATCCAATTCGCATCACTATACCCTTCAAGTACCGACGGGTATCCGGTATAGTGAAGTCCATAGTTCATAGTACCTTTCAGATAGCGCATAACTCTCTCAACAGCATGCCAATGTACATCACCCGGTTTGGAAACAAACCGGCTCAGTTTGCTCACAGCAAACGCGATGTCAGGCCTCGTTGCGCTCGCTAGGTACATCAGTGAACCAATGATTTGAGAGTATCTCAATTGATCTTTAGCCATGCCTTTGGACTTTCGAATCAATACGCTAGGATCATATGGTGTTTGAGATGGTGTGCAGTCCGAATATCCAAATATCCAAATATGGTGTTTGAGAGTATCTCAATTGATCTTTAGCCATGCCAACGCTTGAAGTATGTACCGGTAAACTTATCCGGTTTCAGTGCAGCGGCAAAACCACTTGCCGAGAAATTCCTACACATAATAGGTTTTTGGATTGTTGAGTAAATAGGCAATTTCTCGATTAAATTAATCCATGAGTAAATCACTAGCATGGCATTGACTAAGTTGATGACGTACTGACTCTGATCTAAACATGCACGTACTAAGCAAACAGTAGACAAATCTACACATACTGCTAGTACTGCTAATATGAAAATAATCAGGAGCGGGATAAACGAGTTATACCCTCCAGTAGGCCACGCAGAGGCCGCGGCTTTGGTGGCAGCAGCGGCGTCCTCGGCGACCTTCTTGTCGGCTTCAGCTTTCTCGGCGGCGGCACGGTCGGTGTCGGTGGACATGGTGATGACGAAGGCGACGCGGACGTAGAGGAAGTAGACGATCGGAAGCGAGCAGTCGCGTAATCGCTGCCCAAAAACCTATTCGCCCCTCACCCCGTACAGGAACCAGAAGGGCGTGGTTTCGGAGACCTGCTCTCCCGTCGACCGTGTACGTGGCGGACGGGATGGAGTCACCGGCGGCAGCAGCAGCAAAGGAACGACGGTGGGCGTGCGCGTGAGCAGATGTGATCTGTTCGTGACGGCTAGGGTTAGGAGACACCGCATACTTATAGGCGCAGCCGCGTGGAGAGACGTGGGCTCGACCCACGTCCGAGTCCGTGACAGCCCACGATCCGACGTCTCAGATCGTGGCCCAGCTGTCAGAAAACTCTCCGTTAGTGACTGGCAAAAATAAGCGCGTAGGTGTGAGCTCGGCTCGGCTCAATCCCGCAACCCGCGGCGCGTCGTGACGAGGCGGGCGGCGGAGGAGGAGTGCGCGAGGGCCTCTTCTCTTCTCAAGCTCCAATAGCATGTAGAAGAGAAACCCTTATAAACCACTCCAACTCTCCTTCCACTTCCGGGGTGGGACTAAACTTCCCACCACACCTAGTGCCATATAACCCACATGGGCCCTTAGAGATTTTTCAGAAATTGCAATATGGGCCTAGAGCCCATCTCAGATTTCAGCAATCCCCCACCAGATCTCGAGGGCCCATTGTGTCCTCTGTTCCAATTGCTGTTTCAATATACCAGTGTTTCAGTAAAGACCTGTTAAGGTTGAACTTCACCTAGAACAAGTGGCTACACTCCTTCACAACTGAACAATGGACTATGCCTTGAATTGTCAGTTTGGCGTAAAGAAGTTTCACTACATGTCTTACTAGTACTAGGCTGCCGAAGGCTGACCCCTCGGGTGGAGCATATAAGTCACACTCCTGGCCTATTCATGAGCTTACTAGAGATCACCCAATCTCATAGACTGTGACCAGCAGTCGGGCTCATATAGGTGTGTTCCTCCAAAGATCGCTCTGTAGGATAGCATCTTGCTTTTATAAGCTTTGGAACACATTGAGACCGTAGTCATCCTACCATACAGTATCGAGAGTATTGCATCTCCAACGGAGTGGGTTAGTATAGTTACTCTCCTCAGTTCACCACTGGCTTGTTTTCCCAGGTCCTAGTTCACGGGATCTCCGATCATATAGGTTGGGTTACCACCATGGCAACTCATGTGGGTCTCATACCCATCTCCCTCGATGCATTATCTATCACAACACGTGATAGCCCTTTTGTAAAGGGATCTGCCAGATTCTTAGCCGTATGGACATAGTCCAGCGCTATCACTCCGGAGTTTCTTAATTTTCTGACAGCTTTTAATCTCATTCTTATGTGTTTGGTGGACTTCATGTTGTCCTTTGAACTCTTCACCTTGGTGATGACAGTCTGATTGTCACAGTTCATAAGGATAGCCGGAACCGGTTTATCAACCAATGGCAAGTCCATCAAAAGATCTCGAAGCCATCTTGCTTCAACACCAGATGTGTCTAATGCCGTTAATTCTGCTTCCATTGTCGATCTCGTTAAGATCGTTTGCTTGCAAGACTTCCAGGAAACAGCGCCACCTCCAAGAGTAAACATATACCCAGTTGTGGCCTTCATCTCATCAGCATCAGACATCCAATTCGCATCACTATACCCTTCAAGTACCGACGGGTATCCGGTATAGTGAAGTCCATAGTTCATAGTACCTTTCAGATAGCGCATAACTCTCTCAACAGCATGCCAATGTACATCACCCGGTTTGGAAACAAACCGGCTCAGTTTGCTCACAGCAAACGCGATGTCAGGCCTCGTTGCGCTCGCTAGGTACATCAGTGAACCAATGATTTGAGAGTATCTCAATTGATCTTTAGCAATGCCTTTGGACTTTCGAATCAATACGCTAGGATCATATGGTGTTTGAGATGGTGTGCAGTCCGAATATCCAAAACGACTCAACACCTTCTCAACGTAATGGGATTGCAGAAGTGTGATCCCACCCTCATTATCTCTCAGTAGCTTGATGTTCAAGATAACACCAGCCACACCAAGGTCTTTCATCTCAAAGTTCTGAGATAGAAACGATTTGACCTCCTCAATGACTTTGAGGTTTGTTCCGAATATCAGTATGTCATCAACATACAAGCACAGTATAACTCCTTCGCCCCCACCATGGCGATAGTATACACATTTGTCAGCCTCATTAACAACGAAACCAACAGATGTCAGAGTTGTATTAAACTTATCATGCCATTGCTTAGGTGCTTGTTTCAGGCCATATAAAGATTTTATCAACCTACACACCTTTCTTTCCTGACCATCTATCACAAAGCCATCAGGCTGTTGCATGTAGATTTCCTCCTTTAGCTCTCCATTTAGAAAAGCCGTCTTAACATCCATCTGATGGACGAGAAGACCATGTGAGGCCGCCAATGAGAGTAATACTCGAATGGTGGTCAGTCTAGCCACAGGTGAATAAGTATCAAAGAAATCTTCCTCTTCTTGCTGGTCATAGCCCTTGGCCACAAGCCTAGCCTTGTACTTTTCAATCGTACCATCGGGCCTAAGCTTCTTTTTGAACACCCACTTACATCCCAGTGGTTTGCAACCATAGGGACGGTCAGTGATCTCCCATGTCCCGTTAGCCATGATGGAGTCCATCTCGCTACGGACCGCATCCTTCCAGTAGTCAGCTTCTGGAGAGGCATACGCTTCTGAAATAGAAGTGGGAGTATCATCCACGAGGTACACGAAGAAATCATCACCAAAGGTCTTTGCAGTCCTTTGTCTCTTGCCCCTACCAAGGGTTTCCTCGTCATCCTCCTCGGGATTTTCATCATGTGTTTGTTCATAATATTCCATAGGGATGGCAGGTTCAGGAGTCTCCTCAGATTCCTGTCTAGAAGTGCTTTGCATATCTCTCGGAAAAATATCCTCAAAGAATGTAGCATCCTTAGACTCCATAATTGTACCGATCTTCTGGTCAAGTACCTCAGATTTCACTACTAGAAATCTATAGCCAACGCTGTTCTTAGCGTAGCCCAAATTAATGCAGTCCACGGTCTTATGTCCAAGCTTACGCTTTTTGGGGATCGGCACGTTGACTTTCGCCAAACAGCCCCAAGTGCGCAAGTACGAGAGTGTCGTCCTTCTCTTTGCCCATTTCTCATAGGGAGTGATCTCACTATCCTTTGTCGGAACTTTATTCAGGACATGACATGCCGTCAATATAGCCTCCCCCCACCATGCCTTGGATAAACCCGATGTATCTAACATGGCGTTAACCAAATCAGTTAGAGTACGGTTTTTCCGCTCGGCAACCCCGTTTGACTGGGGTGAATAGGGAGGCGTCCTCTCATGAATAATGTCGTGTTCCGCACAGAAGGAATCAAACTCACTCGAGAAGTACTCTCCACCACGATCTGACCGGACTCGTTTAATTTTCTTTTCAAGTTGATTTTCAACTTCTGCCTTATAGATTTTAAAGTAGTGTAGAGCCTCATCTTTAGTATTTAACAGATACACATAGCAATATCTAGTGGAATCATCTATCAATGTCATGAAGTATCTCTTTCCACCTTTAGTCAACACACCATTCATCTCGCAAAGATCAGAATGTATGAGTTCTAATGGTGCCAGGTGTCTCTCCTCCGCGGCCTTATGAGGCTTGCGAGGTTGCTTAGCTTGCACACATGAAAGGCACTGAGAACCTTTGGCTAAAGTGAAACTCGGGATTAAATCCAACTTGGCTAGCCGCGTCATAACACCAAAACTAATGTGACAAAGACGTGAATGCCAAACTTCAGATTCATTAACATTCGAATGAATATGGTTCACGACTTTATTACAAAAATCTGCGAGGGAAAGGCGGAACATCCCTCCGCTCTCATAACCTTTTCCAACAAAGAGTCCATATTTTGTAACAACTAATTTATTAGACTCAAAAACCAACTTAAACCCTTCTCTACATAGAAGGGAGCCACTAACGAGGTTCTTCTTGATGGCGGGGACATGCTGCACGTTCTTCAGCTGCACGATCCTTCCCGAAGTAAACTTCAGATCGACCGTGCCAACACCATGAACAGAAGCACTCGCGCCATTCCCCATCAATACGGACCCGTGACCTGTGACCTGGTAAGAAGTGAACAATGAAATGTCAGCACACACAAGTAAAGCAGCCCTCGTCCTTCTTGTTCTTCTTGAAGGTCTTCCTACCCTTCTTCTTAAAGTCGGTATTGTGTTGGACACCGTTCTTTCCCTTGGGCTTGTGGGAGTTGAAGTTCTTCTGGTTCACCATGTTGGCAACAGAAGTCCCTTCGGCCCCTTTTCCGTGCGAGTCTTTTGCCCTCGAATTCTGCTCAACACTCAGATGGCCAATGACATCCTCCACAGAGAATTCACGCCTCTGATGTTTCAGAGTGGTGGCAAAGTTCCTCCAGGAATTAGGGAGCTTAGCGATTATGCAGCCCGCGACAAACTTGCCCGGTAACTCGCACTTGAGAAGCTCAAGTTCCTTAACAATGCATATTATCTCATGAGCCTGCTCCAATACAGGACGGTTTTCAACCATCTTGTAATCGTGGAACTGCTCTATAATATACATCTCGCTCCCTGCATCAGCGGCCCCGAATTTAGATTCGAGCGCCACCCACAAGTCCTTGGCGACATGCACATGTAAATATGCGTCGACCAGTTTATCTCCGATCACGCTAAGAACTGCTCCGAGAAACACAACGGTAGCCTCCTTGAACGCCTTCTCCTGTTCAGGAGCAATCGTTCCCGTGGAGACACCGGTGACCCAGAACACGTTCATAGCCGTGAGCCATAACGTGGTCTTAGTCTGCCAACGCTTGAAGTATGTACCGGTAAACTTATCCGGTTTCAGTGCAGCGGCAAAGCCACTTGCCGAGAAATTCCTACACATAATAGGTTTTTGGATTGTTGAGTAAATAGGCAATTTCTCGATTAAATTAATCCATGAGTAAATCACTAGCATGGCATTGACTAAGTTGATGACGTACTGACTCTGATCTAGACATGCACGTACTAAGCAAACAGTAGACAAATCTACACATACTGCTAGTACTGCTAATATGAAAATAATCGGGAGCGGGATAAACGAGTTATACCCTCCAGTAGGCCACGCAGAGGCCGCGGCTTTGGTGGCAGCAGCGGCATCCTCGGCGACCTTCTTGTCGGCTTCAGCTTTCTCGGCGGCGGCACGGTCGGCGTCGGTGGACATGGTGATGACGAAGGCGACGCGGACGTAGAGGAAGTAGACGATCGGAAGCGAGCAGTCGCGTAATCGCTGCCCAAAAACCTATTCGCCCCTCACCCCGTGCAGGAACCAGAAGGGCGTGGTTTCGGAGACCTGCTCTCCCGTCGACCGTGTACGTGGCGGACGGGATGGAGTCACCGGCGGCAGCAGCAGCAAAGGGACGACGGTGGGCGTGCACGTGAGCAGATGTGATCTGTTCGTGGCGGCTAGGGTTAGGAGACACCGCATACTTATAGGCGCAGCCGCGTGGAGAGACGTGGGCTCGACCCACGTCCGAGTCCGTGACAGCCCACGATCCGACGTCTCAGATCGTGGCCCAGCTGTCAGAAAACTCTCCGTTAGTGACTGGCAAAAATAACCGCGTAGGTGTGAGCTCGGCTCGGCTCAATCCCGCAACCCGCGACGCGTCGTGACGAGGCGAGGCGTGGCGTGGCGAGGCGGGCGGCGGAGGAGGAGTGCGCGAGGGCCTCTTCTCTTCTCAAGCTCCAATATCAAGTAGAAGAGAAACCCTTATAAACCACTCCAACTCTCCTTCCACTTCCGGGGTGGGACTAAACTTCCCACCACACCTAGTGCCATATAACCCACATGGGCCCTTAGAGATTTTTCAGAAATTGCAATATGGGCCTAGAGCCCATCTCAGATTTCAGCAATCCCCCACCAGATCTCGAGGGCCCATTGTGTCCTCTGTTCCAATTGCTGTTTCAATATACCAGTGTTTCAGTAAAGACCTGTTAAGGTTGAACTTCACCTAGAACAAGTGGCTACACTCCTTCACAACTGAACAATGGACTATGCCTTGAATTGTCAGTTTGGCGTAAAGAAGTTTCACTACATGTCTTACTAGTACTAGGCTGCCGAAGGCTGACCCCTCGGGTGGAGCATATAAGTCACACTCCTGGCCTATTCATGAGCTTACTAGAGATCACCCCAATCTCATAGACTGTGACCAGCAGTCGGGCTCATATAGGTGTGTTCCTCCAAAGATCACTCTGTAGGATAGCATCTTGCTTTTATAAGCTTTGGAACACATTGAGACCGTAGTCATCCTACCATACAGTATCGAGAGTATTGCATCTCCAACGGAGTGGGTTAGTATAGTTACTCTCCTCAGTTCACCACTGGCTTGTTTTCCCAGGTCCTAGTTCACGGGATCTCCGATCATATAGGTTGGGTTACCACCATGGCAACTCATGTGGGTCTCATACCCATCTCCCTCGATGCATTATCTATCACAACACGTGATAGCCCTTTTGTAAAGGGATCTGCCAGATTCTTAGCCGTATGGACATAGTCCAGCGCTATCACTCCGGAGTTTCTTAATTTTCTGACAGCTTTTAATCTCATTCTTATGTGTTTGGTGGACTTCATGTTGTCCTTTGAACTCTTCACCTTGGTGATGACAATCTGATTGTCACAGTTCATAAGGATAGCCGGAACCGGTTTATCAACCAATGGCAAGTCCATCAAAAGATCTCGAAG
Organism: Triticum aestivum; assembly: GCF_018294505.1. Taxonomy (NCBI): domain Eukaryota; kingdom Viridiplantae; phylum Streptophyta; class Magnoliopsida; order Poales; family Poaceae; genus Triticum; species Triticum aestivum. The sequence continues at coordinate 677,276,016 of NC_057806.1, read as the reverse complement.
CCATCTCGCTTCAACACCAGATGTGTCTAATGCCGTTAATTCTGCTTCCATTGTCGATCTCGTTAAGATCGTTTGCTTGCAAGACTTCCAGGAAACAGCGCCACCTCCAAGAGTAAACATATACCCAGTTGTGGCCTTCATCTCATCAGCATCAGAGATCCAATTCGCATCACTATACCCTTCAAGTACCGACGGGTATCCGGTATAGTGAAGTCCATAGTTCATAGTACCTTTCAGATAGCGCATAACTCTCTCAACAGCATGCCAATGTACATCACCCGGTTTGGAAACAAACCGGCTCAGTTTGCTCACAGCAAACGCGATGTCAGGCCTCGTTGCGCTCGCTAGGTACATCAGTGAACCAATGATTTGAGAGTATCTCAATTGATCTTTAGCGATGCCTTTGGACTTTCGAATCAATACGCTAGGATCATATGGTGTTTGAGATGGTGTGTAGTCCGAATATCCAAAACGACTCAACACCTTCTCAACGTAATGGGATTGCAGAAGTGTGATCCCACCCTCATTATCTCTCAGTAGCTTGATGTTCAAGATAACATCAGCCACACCAAGGTCTTTCATCTCAAAGTTCTGAGATAGAAACGATTTGACCTCCTCAATGACTTTGAGGTTTGTTCCGAATATCAGTATGTCATCAACATACAAGCACAGTATAACTCCTTCGCCCCCACCATGGCGATAGTATACACATTTGTCAGCCTCATTAACAACGAAACCAACAGATGTCAGAGTTGTATTAAACTTATCATGCCATTGCTTAGGTGCTTGTTTCAGGCCATATAAAGATTTTATCAACCTACACACCTTTCTTTCCTGACCATCTATCACAAAGCCATCAGGCTGTTGCATGTAGATTTCCTCCTTTAGCTCTCCATTTAGAAAAGCCGTCTTAACATCCATCTGATGGACGAGAAGACCATCTGAGGCCGCCAACGAGAGTAATACTCGAATGGTGGTCAGTCTAGCCACAGGTGAATAAGTATCAAAGAAATCTTCCTCTTCTTGCTGGTCATAGCCCTTGGCCACAAGCCTAGCCTTGTACTTTTCAATCGTACCATCGGGCCTAAGCTTCTTTTTGAACACCCACTTACATCCCAGTGGTTTGCAACCATAGGGACGGTCAGTGATCTCCCATGTCCCGTTAGCCATGATGGAGTCCATCTCGCTACGGACCGCATCCTTCCAGTAGTCAGCTTCTGGAGAGGCATACGCTTCTGAAATAGAAGTGGGAGTATCATCCACGAGGTACACGAAGAAATCATCACCAAAGGTCTTTGCAGTCCTTTGTCTCTTGCCCCTACCAAGGGTTTCCTCGTCATCCTCCTCGGGATTTTCATCATGTGTTTGTTCATAATATTCCATAGGGATGGCAGGTTCAGGAGTCTCCTCAGATTCCTGTCTAGAAGTGCTTTGCATATCTCTCGGAAAAATATCCTCAAAGAATGTAGCATCCTTAGACTCCATAATTGTACCGATCTTCTGGTCAAGTACCTCAGATTTCACTACTAGAAATCTATAGCCAACGCTGTTCTTAGCGTAGCCCAAATTAATGCAGTCCACGGTCTTATGTCCAAGCTTACGCTTTTTGGGGATCGGCACGTTGACTTTCGCCAAACAGCCCCAAGTGCGCAAGTACGAGAGTGTCGTCCTTCTCTTTGCCCATTTCTCATAGGGAGTGATCTCACTATCCTTTGTCGGAACTTTATTCAGGACATGACATGCCGTCAATATAGCCTCCCCCCACCATGCCTTGGATAAACCCGATGTATCTAACATGGCGTTAACCAAATCAGTTAGAGTACGGTTTTTCCGCTCGGCAACCCCGTTTGACTGGGGTGAATAGGGAGGCGTCCTCTCATGAATAATGCCGTGTTCCGCACAGAAGGAATCAAACTCACTCGAGAAGTACTCTCCACCACGATCTGACCGGACTCGTTTAATTTTCTTTTCAAGTTGATTTTCAACTTCTGCCTTATAGATTTTAAAGTAGTGTAGAGCCTCATCTTTAGTATTGAACAGATACACATAGCAATATCTAGTGGAATCATCTATCAATGTCATGAAGTATCTCTTTCCACCTTTAGTCAACACACCATTCATCTCACAAAGATCAGAATGTATGAGTTCTAATGGTGCCAGGTGTCTCTCCTCCGCGGCCTTATGAGGCTTGCGAGGTTGCTTAGCTTGCACACATGAAAGGCACTTAGAACGTTTGGCTAAAGTGAAACTCGGGATTAAATCCAACTTGGCTAGCCGCGTCATAACACCAAAACTAATTTGACAAAGACGTGAATGCCAAACTTCAGATTCATTAACATTCGAATGAATATGGTTCACGACTTTATTACAAAAATCTGCGAGGGAAAGGCGGAACATCCCTCCGCTCTCATAACCTTTTCCAACAAAGAGTCCATATTTTGTAACAACTAATTTATTAGACTCGAAAACCAACTTAAACCCTTCTCTACATAGAAGGGAGCCACTAACGAGGTTCTTCTTGATGGCGGGGACATGCTGCACGTTCTTCAGCTGCACGATCCTTCCCGAAGTAAACTTCAGATCGACCGTGCCAACACCATGAACAGAAGCACTCGCGCCATTCCCCATCAATACGGACCCGTGACCTGTGACCTGGTAAGAAGTGAACAATGAAATGTCAGCACACACATGAACACCTGCACCTATGTCCACCCACCAATCGTTGGGTTGAAACACTGAAAAAACAGTAAATAAATTACCGTACCCAGATGCACCATTCTCATTGTTGCCCACAATCATGTTGACAGACTTGGAGTCCTGTCCTGACTTCTTGTACTTGTTTGGGCACTTGTTGGCCCAATGTTCAACCGAACCACAAGTAAAGCAGCCCTCGTCCTTCTTGTTCTTCTTGAAGGTCTTCTTACCCTTCTTCTTAAAGTCGGTATTGTGTTGGACACCGTTCTTTCCCTTGGGCTTGTGGGAGTTGAAGTTCTTCTGGTTCACCATGTTGGCAACAGAAGTCCCTTCGGCCCCTTTTCCGTGCGAGTCTTTTGCCCTCGAATTCTGCTCAACACTCAGATGGCCAATGACATCCTCCACAGAGAATTCACGCCTCTGATGTTTCAGAGTGGTGGCAAAGTTCCTCCAGGAATTAGGGAGCTTAGCGATTATGCAGCCCGCGACAAACTTGCCCGGTAACTCGCACTTGAGAAGCTCAAGTTCCTTAACAATGCATATTATCTCATGAGCCTGCTCCAATACAGGACGGTTTTCAACCATCTTGTAATCGTGGAACTGCTCTATAATATACATCTCGCTCCCTGCATCAGCGGCCCCGAATTTAGATTCGAGCGCCACCCACAAGTCCTTGGCGACATGCACATGTAAATATGCGTCGACCAGTTTATCTCCGATCACGCTAAGAACTGCTCCGAGAAACACAACGGTAGCCTCCTTGAACGCCTTCTCCTGTTCAGGAGCAATCGTTCCCGTGGAGACACCGGTGACCCAGAACACGTTCATAGCCGTGAGCCATAACGTGGTCTTAGTCTGCCAACGCTTGAAGTATGTACCGGTAAACTTATCCGGTTTCAGTGCAGCGGCAAAGCCACTTGCCGAGAAATTCCTACACATAATAGGTTTTTGGATTGTTGAGTAAATAGGCAATTTCTCGATTAAATTAATCCATGAGTAAATCACTAGCATGGCATTGACTAAGTTGATGACGTACTGACTCTGATCTAGACATGCACGTACTAAGCAAACAGTAGACAAATCTACACATACTGCTAGTACTGCTAATATGAAAATAATCAGGAGCGGGATAAACGAGTTATACCCTCCAGTAGGCCACGCAGAGGCCGCGGCTTTGGTGGCAGCAGCGGCGTCGTCGGCGACCTTCTTGTCGGCTTCAGCTTTCTCGGCGGCGGCACGGTCGGCGTCGGTGGACATGGTGATGACGAAGGCGACGCGGACGTAGAGGAAGTAGACGATCGGAAGCGAGCAGTCGCGTAATCGCTGCCCAAAAACCTATTCGCCCCTCACCCCGTACAGGAACCAGAAGGGCGTGGTTTCGGAGACCTGCTCTCCCGTCGACCGTGTACGTGGCGGACGAGATGGAGTCACCGGCGGCAGCAGCAGCAAAGGGACGACGGTGGGCGTGCGCGTGAGCAGATGTGATCTGTTCGTGGCGGCTAGGGTTAGGAGACACCGCATACTTATAGGCGCAGCCGCGTGGAGAGACGTGGGCTCGACCCACGTCCGAGTCCGTGACAGCCCACGATCCGACGTCTCAGATCGTGGCCCAGCTGTCAGAAAACTCTCCGTTAGTGACTGGCAAAAATAAGCGCGTAGGTGTGAGCTCGGCTCGGCTCAATCCCGCAACCCGCGGCGCGTCGTGACGAGGCGAGGCGTGGCGTGGCGAGGCGGGCGGCGGAGGAGGAGTGCGCGAGGGCCTCTTCTCTTCTCAAGCTCCAATAGCATGTAGAAGAGAAACCCTTATAAACCACTCCAACTCTCCTTCCACTTCCGGGGTGGGACTAAACTTCCCACCACACCTAGTGCCATATAACCCACATGGGCCCTTAGAGATTTTTCAGAAATTGCAATATGGGCCTAGAGCCCATCTCAGATTCCAACAATCCCCCACCAGATCTCGAGGGCCCATTGTGTCCTCTGTTCCAATTGCTGTTTCGATATACCAGTGTTTCAGTAAAGACCTGTTAAGGTTGAACTTCACCTAGAACAAGTGGCTACACTCCTTCACAACTGAACAATGGACTATGCCTTGAATTGTCAGTTTGGCGTAAAGAAGTTTCACTACATGTCTTACTAGTACTAGGCTGCCGAAGGCTGACCCCTCGGGTGGAGCATATAAGTCACACTCCTGGCCTATTCATGAGCTTACTAGAGATCACCCCAATCTCATAGACTGTGACCAGCAGTCGGGCTCATATAGGTGTGTTCCTCCAAAGATCGCTCTGTAGGATAGCATCTTGCTTTTATAAGCTTTGGAACACATTGAGACCGTAGTCATCCTACCATACAGTATCGAGAGTATTGCATCTCCAACGGAGTGGGTTAGTATAGTTACTCTCCTCAGTTCACCACTGGCTTGTTTTCCCAAGTCCTAGTTCACGGGATCTCCGATCATATAGGTTGGGTTACCACCATGGCAACTCATGTGGGTCTCATACCCATCTCCCTCGATGCATTATCTATCACAACACGTGATAGCCCTTTTGTAAAGGGATCTGCCAGATTCTTAGTCGTATGGACATAGTCCAGCGCTATCACTCCGGAGTTTCTTAATTTTTTGACAGCTTTTAATCTCATTCTTATGTGTTTGGTGGACTTCATGTTGTCCTTTGAACTCTTCACCTTGGTGATGACAGTCTGATTGTCACAGTTCATAAGGATAGCCGGAACCGGTTTATCAACCAATGGCAAGTCCATCAAAAGATCTCGAAGCCATCTCGCTTCAACACCAGATGTGTCTAATGCCGTTAATTCTGCTTCCATTGTCGATCTCGTTAAGATCGTTTGCTTGCAAGACTTCCAGGAAACAGCGCCACCTCCAAGAGTAAACATATACCCAGTTGTGGCCTTCATCTCATCAGCATCAGAGATCCAATTCGCATCACTATACCCTTCAAGTACCGACGGGTATCCG
>NC_057806.1:676845363-676861681 GCF_018294505.1 Triticum aestivum | reverse complement strand
GAAGGGGGCCGCCGGCGGAGAGGGAGGAGAGAGGAGGGCCGTGGGAGGAGGGAAAGAGGAGGGTGGCGAGAGGAGGATGAGGGAGGGAGGGAGGGGAGGGCTGTGAGAGGAGGAGGGAGGGAGGGAGGCACATACCTTGGGGGAGTCTGTGGCGACGGCCGGCGACGGCGGCGACGGCAGGCGACATGTGGCGAGTGAGTGTGTGAGGGAGAGTGAGGGACGCGTGCGGGGTGGATAAGATGAGCGTAGTAGTAGCGCTCTTTAGAAACAACCGCTACTGCTATTTAGCAGTAGCGCTCGACAGAGGACAACAGTATTGCTATGTACAATACCAGTAGCACTTTTTAATTAAGAGCGCTACTAGTATACCTACACTGCCACGCAACCATTGGCAACTATAGTAGTAGCGTTTTTTATAACAAAAGCGCTACTGCTAGATGGATATTAGCAGCGCTCAAGCGCTACCGTTCTTTAGCAGCTGCGCTTTCTTATAAAAAGCGCTACTACTAAGCTCATGTATATAAGTATTTCTCTAGTAGTGGAACATCATAGGATAACCGTAGGTTCACTTGAATATCATGCGTGTGCTCACAGGAATTGATATGGACGTCCACGATCCCGCTATCGGTCATTGAACGAATGGTTTCGTTCATTTTGGACATATTTTCAACTAAAAAACTAAAAATATGTGCACATATGGTCGCGCGAAGCTCCACTCGCACGACACATATACACTACACTAGTCTATGGCCGACTGTGGCTTGTCTTCCCCCAAGTCCAGCAACTCAGAATAACCGGACTGCTGGGAGCCCCGGGGGCTTGTTCTTCTGTCGTATCTTCCCTATGTCCGGCTGCGTCGCTCATCGCAGTGGCAAAGAGGGTGCTTCAACCGGAGGGGAATGGTGCTTCCGTGGAGCTCGGGGTGGTATGAGATAAAGGAGAATCGGCCGGGTAACCGGTGGTTCCCTTCCTGGATCCCAAGCGGCGGTGGTCTCCCGTGTTTCACTTCTCCACGAAGATGGGCACGGGCGTGGACGTGTTGGCCGCCACGTCGTCCACATCCACGCAACTGGCTTCTTTCTCTGAGTGCATGGCGCGGCTATGCACGCGTCCATGGTGGATGGCGTGATCGCATGCACTGGATGCGGCAACGCCCGTGCCACAGTGCTCCCCGCCATGCCGGTGTGAAGCAACTCGCCACTCATCGAGTTGTCCTGGAGCGGCGAGTTACTGAACCACGTGGCGGCTTGGGGCGGCAACTTGCTCTGTCGGGTCAGTCGCAGGAGGTGGAGCAGCGAGCTGCCTCGCTCGTATTCGGTGGGCTGGGGGGGGGGGCACCCAACCGGCTTGTATGCCGGAGAACTACTCTTCGCAAGCCATCGGAAGAGTGGAGAAATTTATGAAGAGGCAGACAGGGGAGGGGCGGAGGGGTGCGATTCTTGCCCGGTATCTGGCCTCGTTTAAATAGAGAGCGGACATGAGGAGCTCGGCCGGCGTTTCCTTTAATATCGGCCCGCTCATGAGTGGACGTATGACCAGAGTAGATTTCTCGGCTTCCACGTGGGTTTAATGAAGGCGTATGAATGCGGCGAGGAGGCGTGTTCAGCCGGGCGTGCAGCAGGCGGCGCCCTTAGCCGGTGAGCTGCTTCAATGGCGGCGGCAGTGAGAAGTCGCGTCCGCCCTAAGTCGCCTTCAGTGCGGAGGCGCGCTCTACAGCGGCATGAATGCAGGAAGTTGGCGCCGGGCGGGATGCGTGCGCGGGAGGGGGAAGGGGTTTTTGATAGGCCAGGGTGGTCGAAAACGGGCTTGGGATCGATCCGGACTCCCGCAAACCTCCCCACATTTATCTCCGATTTGCGGCATAAATCGCGTCCGAACCACGCCGCGGATCGATATGGGCCCGCATTGGATGGCTTCCGCGGTTCGAACAGCGCGGTCCAAGAGGATGTGAGGCGGTTTATGGATCCGCCTCACAAATGCCCTTAGATGATGATATTGTGTGTGTTTGCCCCTCAGCTCATATATACTCCCTCCGTCCTATAATATAAGAACGTTTTTCAAGTTAACATAGTTTGAAAAACGTTCTGCTCTGAGGATGGACCGATGGAAGATGTTGGTGATGGCCCTTGCAGCGTGCGGTGCTCACTGGGGGTGTGCCAGATCGGTGTGGGACCCAATCCAGGTAGTAGCTTGGATGAGACACCCGACTATAGATGTTAGGGCATCTCCAGCCGTTCGGCCCCCCAGGAGGCATTTTTTTCGCCGCTTGGGGGGCTGCCGGCAAAATTTTTGTCCTGCGAACGAGAAAATCTCCAGCCATTTCCTCCCCAAGTGAGGCTGTCGTCCTCGCCACCGTCCCGTTCGAGGCCGCGGGGCCATCGAAGGCCGCTTCGCCTTCCAGCAGCGCATCCATGCCGCCCGTAGTCCCGCTCCTCGCCTCCGCTGGCCCCGCCCGCGCCTGGCCGTTGGCATGCAGGAAGGCCGTCGTCGCATCGCGGCCACCGCGCCGCCGAGGACGACCACCTGAGCATGAGCGGAAACAGCCTCCCCTGCGCCCCCCCTACGCGTGCGCGCGCTGCCAGGACCGACACGGCAGCCTGACCACCTCCTCGTGCCCTGCACCAGCCGCCCAGTGCTGGCCATGTCCCCGTCCCCGTCGCCATGTCCCCGTCGTCGTCGCCCAAGGCCGGTGCTCTCCAACTCCGCGCGGGAGCCGGCTGGGGCCGGACAGCGAGGCGAGGGCGGCGGCGTGCCGGGCGCGGCGAGGCAAGGGCGACGGCGTGCCGGGCGCGGCGAGGCGAGGGCATGGCGTTGGAGAAGGACGCGTGGTGGAGGAGGAGGAGGAGCTCGGGCGGAGGAGGAGCTCGTCCACACCCGCGAGCAAGCCTCTCCTCGCCCCGCTGGGGAGAAGATGGTTAGGTGGTCGCCGCCGCCGCCGCGGGACGTCGAGCTTTTCCCCTCCCTGGGCGCCCACGACGCCGTCTCGCCGCAAGCCCAAGGCGGTCAGCCAGGAGCCGGCCGCGGACGCCCAGGTCTCCGACGCCTCTGAGAGCCAGGGCGGCGAGGAAGGGGAGGAGGAAGGGGTGGCTCGCCGGAGCGAGGAGCAGGGGAGAGAGGAGAGAGAGTAGAGGAGCGAGGAGCAGGGGGCGGCGGGGCATGCGGGAGAGAGAGAGGAGAGAGCTTTGTCCTCTTTTGCATGCACAATCTGGTGGGCCTAACGAGGAAAAAGGAGGAGAGAGAGACTAGAGAGGCTGACAGTGGGCCTTTTGTAGTTAAATTATAGCGCCGGCGCCCCCAGCTGCTCCCCGGCGTGCTGGGTTTGCCTTGCATGTGCCGGCCGTAACTTTTGTCATAACTGGCGCAAAACTGGTTCCTGAGACCCCGAGTGGGTCGTTTTTTGCCCGCCGGCGTCTAAAAATGCGCCTGGGGAGGCTTCTTGAGGGCCTAGCTGGAGATGCCCTTAGGCTTTGGTACGATGTCTGTTTGGTATTAGATCCGGACATTCGGCACACCTTCATAAAAGGGATGGGAGTAGCAACAGTGTTGCCAAGATGATGACGTCAGGCTTATTGATGAATCATCCTATATTGTCTTTATAAATAATTAATAATATGGTGCATGCATCGTCCAGATGCAGAGACTGAAGGGACATCTTTATTTTCTAAATTTTTTGTAAAACATTTTTATATTATGGAACGAAGAGAGTATTTATTGGGCCCTAAAGAACTTGGTCAATCTCTGCCACTGACGTCGGCTGATCTGTCAGGAGAGCATGGGAAGTCAAGCCACCGGTGCAGTACGGAGGGAATCTCGTGCTTGTAGCATGCATGTGGCGCTGCCATCTGCTCAGTTGGTGTTGCTGCATGGTGTGGCAAGTTGCATGCATGCGTTGCTGCGGTTTGCAGCCCGGCCAGTCGGTAGTGTGCGTTGCCATTCTCTCCGAGTAAATTTCGTGTTTTGATCTTTTTTAAAACCTATTCAAGATCTGACTTTAGTTTAAATTTTTTTTGAGATCTGACCTTTTTGTTATCGTCAGAGTACGTCAGGGACCTTGATGGTAGGAAATATACTTACCGCCAAACAAACTGGCGGTAGTCTATACACCAGCCAGTTGGTAGTGTGCGATGCCATCCTCTCTGGACAAATTTTTGTGTTTTTACATTTTTCTGAAACCTATTCGAGATCTGACTCTAGTTTGATTTTTTAAGATCTGATCCTTTTGCTATCTTCAGGGCCCATGGTGATAGGGTGTACAGCCTACCACCAGGGACCTTGGCGATAGGAAACATACCTACCGTCAAATAGAATGGCGGTAGCCTATACACCCGCCAGTCGGTAGTGTGCGTTGCCATCCTCTCTCGGCAAATTTTCGTGTTTTGACCCTTTTCTGAAACCTATTCGAGATCTGATCCTAGTTTGAAAAAAATTCGAAATTTGACCCTTTTGCTACCGTCAGGGTCTATGATGATAGGGTGTAATTGATGGGGAATGTAGCATAAATTCAAAATTTTCGTACGTGTCACCAAGATCTATCTATGGAGTCATCTAGCAATGAGGGAGGAGTGGATCTACATACCCTTGTAGATCGCGCACGGGGTTGATGGAGTCGTACTCGTCGTGATCCAAATCACCGATGATCCTAGCGCCGAACGGACAGCATCTCCGCGTTCAACACACGTACAGAGCAACGACGTCTCCTCCTTCTTGATCCAGCAAGGGGGGAGGAGAGGTTGATGGAGATCCAGCAGCACGACGGCGTGATGGTGGAAGTAGCGGGATTCCAACAGGGCTTCGCCAAGCGCTGCGGGAGGAGGAAGATGTGTCATGGGAGGGAGAGGGAGGCTCCAGGGCTTAGGTTGGGCTGCCCTCCCTTCCCCCCACTATATATAGGGCCAAGGGAGAGGGGGAGGTGCAGCCTTGGCCCTTCCTCCAAGGAAGGGTGCGGCCAGGGAGGAGTCCCACCTCCCCAAGGCACCTCGGAGGTGCCTTCCCCTTTTAGGACTCTTCCTTTTCCTTGACTCTTGGCGCATGGGCCTTTTGGGGCTGGTGCCCTTGGCCCATATAGGCCAAGGCGCACCCCCTACAGCCCATGTGGCCCCCGGGGCAGGTGACCCCACCCGGTGGACCCCCGGGACCCTTCCGGTGGTCCCGACACAATATCGGTGACCCCGAAACTTGTCCCGATGGCCGAAATAGCACTTCCTATATATAATTCTTTACCTCCGGACCATTCCGGAACTCCTCGTGACGTCCGGGATCTCATCTGGGACTCCGAACAACTTTCGGGTTACCGCATACTAGTATCTCTATAACCCTAGCGTCACCGAACCTTAAGTGTGTAGACCCTACGGGTTCGGAAGACATGCAGACATGACCGAGACGTTCTCCGGTCAATAACCAACAGCGGAATCTGGATACCCATGTTGGCTCCCACATGTTCCACGATGATCTCATCGGATGAACCACGATGTCGAGGATTCAATCAATCCCGTATACAATTCCCTTTGTCTAGCGGTACGATACTTGCCCGAGATTCGATCGTCGGTATCCCGATACCTTGTTCAATCTCGTTATCGGCAAGTATCTTTACTCGTTCCGTAACACATCATCCCATGATCAACTCCTTGATCACATTGTGCACATTATGATGATGTCCTACCGAGTGGGCCCAGAGATACCTCTCCGTCACACGGAGTGACAAATCCCAGTCTCAATTCGTGCCAACCCAACAGACACTTTCGGAGATACCTGTAGTGTACCTTTATAGCCACCCAGTTACGTTGTGACGTTTGGCACACCCAAAGCACTCCTACGGTATCCGGGAGTTGCACAATCTCATGGTCTAAGGAAATGATACTTGACATTAGAAAAGCTTTAGCATACGAACTACATGATCTTGTGCTAGGCTTAGGATTGGGTCTTGTCCATCACATCATTCTCCTAATGATGTGATCCCGTTATCAACGATATCCAATGTCCATGGTCAGGAAACCGTAACCATCTATTGATTAACGAGCTAGTCAACTAGAGGCTTACTAGGGACATGGTGTTGTCTATGTATCCACACATGTATCTGAGTTTCCTATCAATACAATTCTAGCATGGATAATAAACGATTATCATGAACAAGGAAATATAATAATAACTAATTTATTATTGCCTCTAGGGCATATTTCCAACAGTCTCCCACTTGCACTAGAGTCAATAATCCAGTTCACATCGATATGTGATTAACGCTCAAGGTCACATCCCCATGTGACTAACACCCAAAGAGTTTACTAGAGTCAATAATCTAGTTCACATTACCATGTGATTAACACTCGATGAGTTCTGGGTTTGATCATGTTATGCTTGTGAGAGATGTTATAGTCAACGGGTCTGAATCTTTCAGATCCGTATGTACTTCGCAAATTTCTATGTCATCTTGTAGATGCAACTACTACGCTACATTTGGAGCTATTCCAAATAACTGTTCTACTAGACGAATCCAGTTTACTACTCAGAATAATCTGGATTAGTGTCAAAGTTTGCATCGGCGTAACCCTTTACGACAAACTCTTTTACCACCTCCATAATCGAGAAAATTCCTTAGTCCACTAGTTACTAAGGATAACTTTGACAGCTGTCTTGTGATCCATTATTGGATCACTCTTGTACCCCTTGACCGACTCATGGCAAGGCACATTTCAGGTGCGGTACACAGCATAGCATACTGTAGGGCCTATGTCTTAAGCATAGGGGACGACCTTCGTCCTTTCTCTCTATTCTGCCGTGGTCGAGCTTTAAGTCTTGACTTCATACCTTATAACTCAGGCAAGAACTCCTTCTTTGACTGATCCATCTTGAACACCTTCAAGATCATGTCAAGGCATGTGCTCATTTGAAAGTACCATTAAGCGTTTTGATCTATCCTTATAGATCTTGATGCTCAATGTTCAAGTAGCTTGATCCAGGCTTTCCATTGAAAAATACTTTCCAAATAACCCTATATGCTTTCCAGAAATTCTACGTCATTTCTGATCAACAATATGTCAACAACATATATTCATCAAAAATTCTATAGTGCTCCCACTCACTTCTTTGGAAATACAAGTTTCTCATAAACTTTGTATACACCCAAAATCTTTGATCATCTCATCAAAGCATACATTCCAACTCCGAGATGCTTACTCCAGTCCTTAGAAGGATTGCTGGAGCTTTGCATACTTATTAGCATCTTTCAGGATTGACAAAACCTTCCGGTTGTATCACATACAACCTTTCCTCAAGAAAATCGTCGAGGAAACAATGTTTTGACATCCTATCTACAAGATTTCATAAATAATGCAGTAATTGCTAATATAATCCCAACAGACTCTTAGCATCGCTACGAGTGAGAAAGTCTCACCGCAGTCAACTCCTTGAACTTGTCGGGAAACTTCTTAACGACAAGTCGAGCTTTCTTAATGGTGACATTTACCATCATTGCCCGTCTTCCTTTTAAAATCCATCTGCACTCAACAGCCTTACGACCATCGAGTTGTTCTACCAAAGTCTCCACTTTGTTTTCATACATGGATCCTCTCTCGGATTTTATGGCCTCGAGCCATTTATCGGAATCTAGGCCCACCATCGCTTCTCCATAGCTCGTAGGTTCATTGTTGTCTAGCAACATGACTTCCAAGACAGGATTACGTACCACTCTAAAGTAGTACGCATCCTTGTCATCCCACGAGGTTTGGTAGTGACTTGATCTGAAGTTTCATGATCACTATCATAAGCTTCCACTTCAATTGGTGTAGGTGCCACAGGAACAACTTCCTGTGCCCTGCCACACACTAGTTGAAGAGACGGTTCAATAACCTCATCAAGTCTCCACCACCCTCCCACTCAATTCTTTCGAGAGAAACTTTTCCTCGAGAAAGGACCCGATTCCAGAAACAATCCCTTATTGCTTTCGGATCTGAGACATGAGGTATACCCAACTGTTTTGGGTGTCCTATGAAGATGCATTTATCCGCTTTGGGTTCGAGCTTATCAGCCTGAAACTTTTTCACATAAGCGTCGCAGCCCCAAACTTTTAAGAAATGACAGCTTAGGTTTCTCTAAACCATAGTTCATACGGTGTCATCTCATCGGAATTACGTGGTGCCCCTTTTAAAGTGAATGTGGTTGTCTCTAATGCCTAACCCATAAACTATTGTGGTAATTCGATAAGAGACATCATGGTATGCATCATATCCAATAGGGTGCAATTATGATGTTCGGACACACCATCACACTATGGTGTTCCAGGCTGTATTAGTTGTGAAACAATTTCTGTGCCAAACTCGTAATTCAGATATTCATCTCTATGATCATATCATAGATATTTTATCCTCTTGTCACGACGATCTTTCAACTTCACCCTGAAATTATTTGAACCTTTCAATAATTCAGACTCGTGACTCATCAAGTAAATATACTCAACATCTACTCAAATCATCTGTGAAGTAAGAACATAACGATATCCACTACATGCCTCAGCACTCATTGGATTGCACACATCAAAATGTATTACTTCCAACAAGTTGCTTTCTAGTTCCATTTTACTGAAAACGAGGCTTTCAGTCATCTTGCCCATGTGGTATGATTTGCATGTCTCAAGTGATTCAAAATCAAGTGAGTCCAAACGGTCCATTTGCATGGAGTTTCTTCATACATATACACCAATAGACATGGTTCACATGTCTCAAACCTTTCAAAACAAGTGAGCCCAAAGATCCATCAACATGGAGCTTCTTCATGCATTTTATACCGATATGACTTACGTGGCGGTGCCACAAGTAGGTGGTACTATCATTACTATCTTTTGGCATGAACATGTGTATCACTACGATCGAGATTCAATAAACCATTCGTTTTAGGTGTAAGACTATTGAAGGTATTATTCAAATAAATAGAGTAACCATTATTCTCCTTAAATGAATAACCGTATTGCGATATACGTAATCCAATCATGTCTATGCTCAACGCAAACACCAAATAACAATTATTTAGGTTTTAATACCAATCTCGATGGTAGAGGGAGGGTACGATATTTGATCAACCTTGGAAATACTTCCAACACATATCGTCATCTCACCTTTTAGCTAGTCTCCGCTTATTCCGTAGCCTTTTGTTTCGAGTTACTAACACTTAGCAACCGAACCGGTATCTAATACCCTGGTGCTACTAGGAGTACTAGTAAAGTACACATCAACACAATGTATATCCAATATACTTCTATCGACCTTGCCAGCCTTCTCATCTACCAAGTATCTAGGGTAATTCTGCTCCAGTGGCTGTTCCCCTTATTACAGAAGCACTTAGTCTCGGGTTTGGGTTCAACCTTGGGTTTCTTCACTAGAGCAGCAGCTAAATTGCCGTTTCATGAAGTATCCCTTCGTGCCCTTGCCCTTCTTGAAACTAGTGGTTTCACCAACCATCAACAATTGATGCTCCTTCTTGATTTCTACTTTTGTGGTGTCAAACATCGCGAATATCTCAAGGATCATCATGTATATCCCTGATATATTATAGTTCATCACGAAGCTCAAGCAGCTTGGTGGTAATGACTTCAGAGAACCATCACTATTTCATCTGGAAGATCAACTCCCACTCGATTCAAGCGATTATTGTACTCAGACAATCTGAGCACAAGTTCAACAATTGAGTTTTTCTCCCTTAGTTTGCAGGCTAAGAAAATCGTCGGAGGTCTTATACCTCTTGACGTGGGCACGAGCCTGAAATCCAAATTTCAGCCCTCGAAACATCTCATATGTTTCGCAACGTTTCAAAACGTCTTCGGTGCCTCAACTCTAAGCCGTTTAACTGAACTATCACGTAGTTATCAAAATGTGTATGTCAGATGTTCGTAACATCCATAGACAATGTTCAAGGTTCAGCACACTGAGCGGTGCATTAAGGACATAAGCCTTCTATGAAGCAATGAGGACAATCCTCAGTTTACGGACCTAGTCCGCATAATTGCTACTATCAACTTTCAACTAAATTTTCTCTAGGAACATAACTAAACAGTAGAACTGAAGCGCGAGCTATGACATAATTTGCGAAGATCTTTTGACTATGTTCAGGATAATTAAGTTCATCTTATGAACTCCCACTCAGATAGACAACCCTCTAGTCATCTAAGTGATTACATGATCCGAGTCAACTAGGCCGTGTCCGATCATCACGTGAGACGGACTAGTCATCATCGGTGAACATCTTCATGTTGATCGTATCTACCATACGACTCATGCTCGACCTTTCGGTCTCTTGTGTTCCGAGGCCATGTCTGTACATGCTAGGCTCGTCAAGTCAACCTAAGTGTTTTGCATGTGTTCCGAGGCCATGTCTTTACATGCTAGGCTTGTCAACACCCGTTGTATTCGAACGTAAGAATCTATCACACCCGATCATCACGTGGTGCTTCGAAATGACGAACTTTCGCAACGGTGCACAGTTAGGGGGAACACTTTCTTGAAATTTTAATGAGGGATCATCTTATTTACTACCGTCATTCTAAGCAAATAAGATGCAAAAACATGATAAACATCACATGCAATCAAAAGGTGACATGATATGGCCATCATCACTTTGCTCCTTTTGATCTCCATCTTTGGGGCTCCATGATCATCATCGTCACCGGCATGACACCATGATCTCCATCATCATGATCTCCATCATCGTGTCTTCATGAAGTTGTCTCACCAACTATTACTTCTACTACTACAACTAACGGTTAGCAATAACGTAAAGTAATTACATGGCGTTGTTCAATGACACGCATGTCATACAATAAATAAAGACAACTCCTATGGCTCCTGCCGGTTGTCATACTCATCGACACGCAAGTCGTGATTCCTATTACAAGAACATGATCAATCTCATACATCACATATCATTCATCACATTCTTCGGCGATATCACATCACATAGCATACCCTGCAAAAACAAGTTAGACGTCCTCTAATTGTTGTTTGCATGTTTTACGTGGCTGCTATGGGTTTCTAGCAAGAACGTTTCTTACCTATGCAAAGACCACAACGTGATATGCCAATTGCTATTTACCCTTCATAAGGACCCTTTTCGTCGAATCCGATCCAACTAAAGTGGGAGAGACAGACACCCGCCAGCCACCTTATGCGACTAGTGCATGTTTGTCGGTGGAACCGGTCTCACGTAAGCGTACGTGTAAGGTTGGTCCGGGCCGCTTCATCCCACAATGCCATCGAATCAAGATTGGACTAGTAACGGTAAGCATATTGAACAAAATCAATGCCCACAACTACTTTGTGTTCTACTCGTGCATAGAAACTACGCATAGACCTAGCTCATGATGCCACTGATGGGGAACGTAGCATAAATTTAAAATTTTCCTACGTGTCACCAAGATCTATCTATGGAGTCATCTAGCAATGAGGGAGGAGTGGATCTACATACCCTTGTAGATCGCGCGCGGAAGCGTTCAAGAGAACGGGGTTGATGGAGTCGTACTCGTCGTGATCCAAATCATCGATGATCCTAGCGCCGAACGGACGGCACCTCCGCGTTCAACACACGTACAGAGCAGCGACGTCTCCTCCTTCTTGATCCAGCAAGGGGGGAGGAGAGGTTGATGGAGATCCAGCAGCACGACGGCGTGGTGGTGGAAGTAGCGGGATTCCAACAGGACTTCGCCAAGCGCTGCGGGAGGAGGGAGATGTGTCATGGGAGGGAGAGGGAGGCGCCAGGGCTTAGGTTGGGCTGCCCTCCCTTCCCCCCATTATATATAGGGCCAAGGGAGCGGGGGAGGCGCAGCCTTGGCCCTTCCTCCAAGGAAGGGTGCGGCCAGGGAGGAGTCCCACCTTCCCAAGGCACCTCGGAGGTGCCTTCCCCTTTTAGGACTCTTCCTTTTCCTTGACTCTTGGTGCATGGGCCTTTTGGGGCTGGTGCCCTTGGCCCATATAGGCCAAGGCGCACCCCCTATAGCCCACGTGGCCCCTGGGGCAGGTGGCCCCACCCGGTGGACCCCTGGGACCCTTCCGGTGGTCCCGGTACAATACCGGTGACCTCGAAACTTGTCCCGATGGCCGAAATAGCACTTCCTATATATAATTCTTTATCTTCGGACCATTCCGGAACTCCTCGTGACATCCGGGGTCTTATCCGGGACTCCGAACAACTTTCGGATTACCGCATACTAATATCTCTATAACCCTAGCATCATCGTACCTTAAGTGTGTAGACCCTACGGGTTCGGGAGACATGCAGACATGACCGAGACGTTCTCCGGTCAATAACCAACAGTGGGATCTGCATACCCATGTTGGCTCCCACATGTTCCACGATGATCTCATCGGATGAACCACGATGTCGAGGATTCAATCAATCCCGTATACAATTCCCTTTGTTTAGCGGTACGATACTTGCCCGAGATTCGATCATCGGTATCCCGATACCTTGTTCAATCTCGTTACCGGCAAGTCTCTTTACTCGTTCCGTAACACATCATCCCATGATCAACTCCTTGATCACATTGTGCACATTATGATGATGTCCTACCGAGTGGGCCCAGAGATACCTCTCCGTCACACGGAGTGACAAATCCCAGTCTCGATTCGTGCCAACCCAACAGACCCTTTCGGAGATACCTGTAGTGTACCTTTATAGCCACCCAGTTACGTTGTGACGTTTGGCACACCCAAAGCACTCCTACGGTATCCGGGAGTTGCACAATCTCGTGGTCTAAGGAAATGATACTTGACATTTGAAAAGCTTTAGCATACGAACTACATGATCTTGTGCTAGGCTTAGGATTGGGTCTTGTCCATCACATCATTCTTCTAATGATGTGATCCCGTTGTCAACGACATCCAATGTTCATGGTTAGGAAACCGTAAGCATCTATTGATTAACGAGCTAGTCAACTAGAGGCTTACTAGGGACATGGTGTTGTCTATGTATCCACACATGTATCTGAGTTTCCTATCAATACAATTCTAGCATGGATAATAAACGATTATCATGAACAAGGAAATATAATAATAACTAATTTATTATTGCCTCTAGGGCATATTTCCAACAGTAATAGCCTATCGCCAGGGACCTTGGCGGTATGAAACATACCTACCGCCAAACAGACTGGCAGTAGCATGTACACCCCTACAGACAAGATGCTCGGCGGCAGTCACGAGCACACATTGTGTTTAATACTCAGGAGTAATTTACGGTAGGATATGCAACCTTATCGTCAGGGATAGGCTGTTATACCTTATCGCCATGAGCCCTGATGGTAGCGAAAAAATTAGTTCTTGAATTTTTTTCAAACTAAAGTCAAATCTCGAATCACAAAAGGGTAAAAAAAATGAAATTTAGCCTCCTCTCTGGCTACGCAGGCCTCGTACGTGAGCCAGCTACCACGCAGGGTGAAACCAGTCCGCGGCAATCGCCGACTAGTTGGCAAAAGGCACAAATTTGACCTTAGATCGAAACTATTTCACAAACTAAACTGTTCTTGAAAGTATTTCACTCGGCTGACCTTTAATGTGCAGCGCCTGACAGCAAGGCGCTGCACTCTACTGTGCAACGCCTAACACTTAGGCGCCACACTGTGCAGCACCTAGCTCTAAGGAGTTGCACTACACTGTGCAGCGCCTAGCTGTAAGGAGTTGCACAGTAGAGTGCAGCGCCTTATTGTCGGGCGCTACACAAAAGGGTCAGCAGTGTGAAATACTTTCAAAAACAGTTTAGTTTGTGAAATACTTTTGCTTTAAGGTCAAATTTGTCAATTTTGCCATAGTATGAGGCTCTCGGCATGTGCCTTGTTCCTTTCCCCGCCATGATGTAGCCGCAACCAAAATGAAAAGAAAAAAAAGAGGCCAAGATCGATATCTGGCTAGCTACTGTGCACGTTATTTGTTTAGTGTTGCAGTGATCTATCAGTGGCTCCTACAACTACAAGCTTGTTTAAAATACGGGTTCCAATTTAAGACATTTCCAAAGCGGACCCTTAAATCACCTGCATCGGTCCGGACCGACCTATCTAGACACAGTTTCTCATCCAACACAGTGCCTCATTAATCCGTCGATACGTCCAAACGTCTGTTTTCCCGCAGATCGAGCAACCAGGGGAGCTTTATGGGAGACCGGGCATCCGTCTGACCAATCGAATGCCACAACGTGTCTCTTCGTCTGTGCAGGATGATGAAAGGGTGTTGTTATTTGGCGAAAGGCGAAAATTTAAAGTGTGTTTGGTCGCCCGCGGTGGTTCGTAGACTGCGTAAAGAGGGAATCTTTCACTTTCGCACAGTGTTTGGTTACTTGGCTCGCATCAATTCCGCGTGTCGCACTATGTTTAAAGCACTCGAGGGCCAGGCTGAGTAGGAACACCCGAATTGGCAGTTTCCACTCATGGAGACTCACGCGGACCACGATATGAGAAAGATTCTCTCTTTTCCGTGTCAGGCTGCATACTCCTCTCATAGTGCATGGTGGAAACCACCGCTGCCAAACGTGCGAGTCTACATGATGCGAAACCCAACCAACCACCATGCAGATAACCAATCAACATGTATACGTCGTTTTTAAAACTGTTCTTCTTCAACCAGGCTGAGCAAGGCTCTGCTATCAGCCTGTCTTGTTTTTCTCGTATAGCCTGGCCCGATGGTTGCAGGTAACCAAACACGCCCTTAGCCGCTGGCCACTGCTATTAGCATGTAGCTGTTGGCGAAAAGCTAGCTACGTGCCAACTTCATTTGGCGAAAACCTAGCTAAGTGCCTAGTTGATTTGGTGGAAGGCTTGATGCTAGCATTTGCTACATGTGATTTAGCAAACCTCATGTTGTGATTTAGTTAATCTGCTAACATCGGTCAACTATTTGGTGGAAGTGTTGCTAGGTGACCGCTGCTATTTGGCGGAAGGTTGGTGTTGTTATTTTTTTTCTGAGTCAACACAGAGACATTTGAGGTATAGGGTTGGATGACCGGCTCTTGTATCTCTATCTAGACACTAGTTCGGACTGATCCGCGGACGGTTGTGATGTTCAGTTTGGGGTCCACATTGGAGATGACCTTAGTTTCAACATACCTAAAATAGTAATCTTATTTCAACTTCCAAGGGGTCATTAATAATTAATAGCATATGGTGCCACAAACACAAAAACCTTGGCCATATATAACGACTCCCCCCAACCCGTGGCCGCGACCAAGCACCACTAGCTGTAGCTGCAGCTGATCCTGTGAGGAGCTATCACACAGGAAGCACCATGTTTGGTTTGGGGCATGTGTTGCTTCGACATGCAATCAACCTGCACCAGCCGGTAACCCACACCCCATTACAGTCCAAGGAGCACTACATTTCTGGCATGCGCTTACGAAGCCAACATAGCAGCAGGGTGCATATGTGAGTTTTACCGAAAAAGGGTTTCCCCCCGCTTTGTATACAAAGCAACCAACCGGGTCATACAGGGATAGGTGCTGGGGCGGAAGCAGCACAGTCACGCCCAAAAGAAACAACAGAGAAAGAGCAAAAGAAACAAATGCCGACAACGGCGGATCAACAAAAACGAAGAAGCCTCGCGATCGCTAGGCCCACCGGTCTTATCCACTAGGCTTCAAGACTCCGAAGCGCCGGCACCAATCAACACCTCCAAGAAGGATCGCGACGATGACGACGCTGCTGCCAAGGGTTTCCCCCGGTACACGACGAGGCGATAGGAAGAGTAGCCCCCGACGCCCTCCCGGAAGGTCAGGCGGCACCCACAGGCGCCACCGCGCCGGGGTCGGCCACGCCGACAGGGGTTTCCCCCGATCCCAACCCGCACCTCGGGCACTCCGGATCCCGCCACCAAACCAACCACCACCCTACGCCAACGCGGTCATGAGGCCTCCACGCCGTCTCACCACGGCACCGCGAAGTGAGAACAGCACGACGAAGAATCAGAGCCGGGACTGGGGCATCAGCACCATCGGCACGCGGGAGGGCCCCACCTCCACCGTCAGCGACAGTAGCCGTCCGGACGCAATAGCAGGAGCACACCAGGCCCGTAGGCCCACAGGCCCGGCCGAGCCCTCGTGGGCCCGTAAAGCTCCCGCCTTCGCGCTGCTGCCGGCACGCCATCGATGCCGACGCCCCAAGTCCGAGCCGCTCCTCCTCCTCACCGCGCCGCAGACAACGAGACCATGCCGGGGGGCCGGCCCCCAGGGGCCCAGATGGGGCCCGACGTGCCCGGATCTGGGCCGGGGGCGCGTCGACGGCCACCCGGCACCACCACGCCGCCCCGCCGCCAAGGAGCGGCGCCGTCACCACGCCGGCCGCCGGCCGCCACCGCAGGGC
>NC_057806.1:676844965-676845353 GCF_018294505.1 Triticum aestivum | reverse complement strand
CCGAGCCCTCGTGGGCCCGTAAAGCTCCCGCCTTCGCGCTGCTGCCGGCACGCCATCGACGTCGACGCCCCAAGTCCGAGCCGCTCCTCCTCCTCACCGCGCCGCAGACAACGAGACCATGCCGGGGGGCCGGCCCCCAGGGGCCCAGATGGGCCCGACGTGCCCGGATCTGGGCCGGGGGCGCGTCGACGGCCACCCGGCACCACCACGCCGCCCCGCCGCCAAGGAGCGGCGCCGTCACCACGCCGGCCGCCGGCCGCCACCGCAGGGCCGCCGGACCGCAGCCAAGCCGGGCTGCACCGCCGCCGCCTCCCTGCCCCGGGAAGGGAGCACGGGCGCGCGGGGACTGGAAGGCCCGCCGCCGCCGGCACCACCCGGGCCAGCGGCG
>NC_057806.1:676842932-676844892 GCF_018294505.1 Triticum aestivum | reverse complement strand
GGCGGCGGCGGGAGGGGAGCGGGGGAGTTGAGTATGTTAGCTAGGATGCATGTGCCTGTCTAGTTGCTAACCTTGGGGGACAGGTCTCGTGGCGCCGCACCAGTCGGCGTACGACCACGGGCCACAGATTTTGGTGATCTTCCACCTAGATCGTGTTGCCAGTGTTGTCGTTGCATCAACTGTCTATATGCTTTTGTCCTAGCATATATTTGGCGCTACCGGTATAGTGACATAAATTTGTGTAGTGACATTATTTCCTCTTTCCCAGGACACTGACATTTCCTCTTTCTTTCATTTTGAAATCAGCAGATTGACATTTCCTTTTGAAAAATAATTCCCTTTTATTATTAATTTTGAAAAATATCAAGCTGATAGAACTACAAAGTATTCAAGTCCTCCACTCTTCGTATCAAGGCTGCACACATCCAACAAAACTACAAGCTGAGAACTTCTAAAAAAAACTACAAGCTGAGAACCAACGGAATAAACAAATCTGGTTATAACACAAAATTCTCCCAACACATACATGTATGGTGAGGAAAGAAGGCCCCCGCGTCGCCCCCCCGCTCGAGTGACTCGGTTGGCTCCCCAACCCTAGCCGCCGCTGGGGTCTAGCCCATCTTCCTCCCCTCCCCCCGCCGCCGCCGGAGGACGCCGCCGGCTTGCGTCCGGAGGCCGACGGCGGTGGCGGGGGCTCTTCCTCCCTCTCGCGTCTCAGAGGTGGCGGTGCCCCAATATGCGTGGAGGTGCGGCCGATATAGAAGCGACGGCGTTGGCTTCGACGGCGGCGGCGGTCGGCCCTGCCTCGGGCCACGGGCGGCTGCTGCGGCGGCTGGCCTGGATCGGGCGGCGGCGCGATGCGGTCTTCGGCGGCATGTCATCCGGCTTTAGATCGGCGGCGGCTTCGAGGGCCTGGTGGACTGCTTGGTGGCAGCCATGGCAGATCTGTTATGGCCAGTGTAGCCAGTGGTGGTGGTCATCTTGTTCGTCGGCGGTGGCCGGCCAGAAGCCTGGTGATCGGATCTCGAGATCCATCATCTAGTCCCGGCTGCGAGTTGGGGAGACATGGTTGCCGGTGAAAACCGAGCCGATGGCAGGCGATGGCGGCATTCTACGCTGTTACCTTGATGAAGGCATTGTCGTGTAACTACTGTTGACCCACTCGTGCCGCTTCGGGGGAAACCTTAGGATCTGGTGTTCCAGATCGGACAATGGCGGCACTGCGGTGTCATTTCTCTCTTGGGAGCATCGTTTGTGGAGCAGCGCTGGAAGTCAGAGGCAGGAGGTGGAGCGGCTTCGTCTTGCACGGAGTTTCGGTGGAGATGTCAAGTCATGCCTGACCGACAGGTGCTACGCTTTGTCATGCCTGGTCGGCAGGTGCTACGCACGACAGATCTTCCAAGGCTTAAGTTGTGTCGGCTGGTGGTACTTGGCAGCATGGTGCTGAGGTGTATCAGTGGCGACCGCGACGTGTTCAGCTGTTTGCACGCAGGGAGGAGGTGCCATTGGGCGCTGTGGTGGCGTCGACGATAGCTAGACCGAGCAAGGTTGATGCATCAGTACAGTTTTGAAGATGGAACGGTGGCAGTTGGCGGCGGCGACCTCTGAGAGCACACCGGACCAGTGTGTGCCCCAGACCCGACAAGTGGCTAGGTTGGGGTCTCAGGTCTTAGATGTTAGGCTTGGCTGCGATGTCTGTTTGGAATTAGGCCCAAGCTATCTGCGCCCCTTCATCAACGGGATAGGTGTAGCGACAGTTTGTTGCTTAGACGGCGGCTTTAGTCTTACTCACTAGTAGAAAAAGAGGCTTCCGTCCAGCCTCATTAGTCGCGAAACTGTAGGAACCGCGACTAATGAAGTCTTCAGTCGCGGTTCGGCAGATGAACCGCGACCAAATGCCTGGGCCCAGGGCGCTCGCGGGCTTTAGTCGCGGTTGGCCAGGCCAACCGCGACTAAAGGT
>NC_057806.1:676829910-676837176 GCF_018294505.1 Triticum aestivum | reverse complement strand
CCACCGCCACCGCCACCGCCCCCCTTCTTCACTTAATTAATTTGTTTTTACTACATGTTTTCAGGACTGACATAATGGCGGACGATAGAGCTGACCCGATTATGGACAACTATGATCCGGACGGTGAAGCACATATGTTCGGCATCATAAACGGCGATATTCAATATGTGCCGACCGGAGAAGAAGAAGATGATATCTCTTCTTATCTGAACCTTGACGGTGAAGATGAAGGGCGCCGTCAGCAAGATGATGCCGAACAAACGTCGATAAACGACGATCTTCAAATGGAAGTAGCAACCACCTCCGGCGCCGAGGTATATATATACATTGAGCCTCTGGTGATACAAACTAACTGATTTGAATAAATATGTGTGTACTAACGCGCGCGACTCTTTCTTATTTTAGCCCTCGGCCGGATCGTCGAAACAATCGAGTACGTCGTCAAAGCGTGGCACAACCAAGACGATGAAACAAGGAGAAACATGCACCATCGAGGTTGTCGACAGTGCAACCGGCAGGCCGCTGAAGCCCCGCAAGAACGCCACCAAGTTTGTCAGCCAATGCGGAGCCATTGTTAGAGACAACGTCTCGATCACCGTCCAGGAGTGGAATGAGCCAAAGAAGGCACGAATTGATGGTTTCACTTTTGTCGATAAGAGAACAAAAAAAGATTGCTTCAAGAAGCTTATGGAACATTTCGTTCTACCTCCGGAATACAACAAATTCGATGAGGAGGGTAACAAGATTGAGGAAAACAAGGAGAGGAGGAGGCTAGTCAAACAGTTCGCTCTTCATAAGATGGCCGACGCATTCCGGAAATTCAAGCAAAATCTAGCCCATGACTTTGTCAAGCAGAACAAGACTCCGGATTTCAAAGGACAATATGAGAAACTGAAAGATGATTGGCCAGAATTTGTGAAGCAAAAGAAATCGGAGCAGTTCATTCAAATATCGAAAAAAATAAGGAAAATGCGGCTAAGGAGTACAATCATGTTATGGGGCCAGGAGGGTATCGCCTTTGGGAGCCTAGGTGGGAGAAGATGGAGAACGAGCTGAGGGCGCGAGGAATCCGTCCAGGTACGGAGGGATGGGACCCAAGGGCCAAAAGCTGGTGGTACGGGCATGGGGGAACGCTGAACCCGGAGACAGGGGAGTGTGTTTACCGGGGCAAATTAATTAAACACACCCAAGCCCTTATTAACGCAATGAGGGATGCTCAACAGGGGAAGATCAAGTTCAACAGAGAGAACGACGCGCTGACAAAAGCCCTCGGGAATCCTGAACACGGAGGACGTGTACGAGGCATGGGGCACATTCCGTGGAAAATAGGGTTCCCCCAG
Source organism: Triticum aestivum (assembly GCF_018294505.1). Classification (NCBI taxonomy): domain Eukaryota; kingdom Viridiplantae; phylum Streptophyta; class Magnoliopsida; order Poales; family Poaceae; genus Triticum; species Triticum aestivum. The sequence continues at coordinate 676,835,836 of NC_057806.1, read as the reverse complement.
AACGATGACCCGTACGGTTACAGAAGCCGTAAGAGAAAGATGGATCAGGAAGCAGATGTTGTGGCGCGGTTGGCATCGGAAATGGAGGTGATGAAGAAAACCATGAGTGTACTAGTAGCCGAAAGAGATGCAGCTCGGGTGCAGCATGAAGATCATCCAGCGGATCTCGGAAGCCAGCAGCGGAAAAGCAGCGTGGCTTCCACGGAGGCCCCACCGGAGCCTCTGGTGGTCCAAATTACTGCACCGGAGCCTCTGGTGGTCGAAATTACTTCATCGGAGCCTCCTCGCTACCCCGTGGACGATATAAAGGAGATGAAAGAATGTCATCTGTATTATCCTATCGGGAACATGTCCATGAAGGTAGCCATCGGCAGTGCTTTACCATGTTTACCTGGAGCACTCCACCACAACAACCCCATTCAAGATGGCTATGCTCGTGTCACGGTGGAGGACATAGTCCAAGGGTTTGAGGACCTGGAGATTGACATTGCTACACCTGAAGGGGAGAAAAGACTTGGAGATGTCAAGCGCCATTTCATTCTATGGCAAAAGAAGTTTATCAAGTTTCCAGGCGAGGCGCCAAGGACAACAAGTCCACCCCCCTACGGTGGTGGTGGTGGCGGTGGCGGTGGTGGTGGTGGTGGTGGTGGTGGTGGCGGTTCACCTACACCTCCGTCACGTCAGCCGACGCCGCCCCCCAGTCCACAACGTCCGGCGGGTGATCAGCCGCCGCCCCCCAGTCCTCGTCCGGCGAGTGATCAGACGCCGCCCCCCAATCCACCTCCGGCAAAGAAGCAGAAGCAGTCCTGGATTATTAACCCGGACCCTTATGTACCTAAGACCACAAAGGTACCGGAGCCATCACTGAAGCCTCTCCCCACAAGGCCTTGGGAACATAGTGCCGAGGAAGTCGACGCGGTCGCGGCTGCTGATTTGGAGAAATGGAAGGCGGACTGCAAGAAGAAAACAGAGCCCGAGCCCAAGCCAGTATTTTCTGATGAGCAAAAGAAGTGGGCTAAGTCATTTTTGAGCACACCGTCCCAAGCCGCGAAGAATCTGCCTAACGACTATGCACGTGAACTTCGCAGGCAGGCACTCATGTTCAAGGAGAACAAAGAGCGGGAGAAGGCCGAAAGTAAAAAAAGCGGGAAACAAGTTGCCCAGCTCGGGGAACAAAGTAAACAATCGATTGCCCCGCTTATAGTGGAAGCCTTCTGTCCGGATGACCCCGAGATCATACAAGCTGCGGCAGCACAGGGATTGACTGTAACGAGTGCCAGAGAACAAGCGGCCAACTTAGGTATTACTCTTCGTGAACTGTTAGGCCTTGATGAGGCGCCAGTGAAGGAGGTAGTAATTACATATGTCAAGAATGGGCCTCTCGTCGAGCCTGCGGAGGAAAAGGATCTACCTCCACAAATGAAAGGTCTGCTGAAATGGTACAAGGGTTACATAAAAAATAAAAACGCCAAAGAATATATTTATGCGGAAGTTAGACATGAGCATCAATTCAAACATTACTATGTACAAATTGAACTGAGTGAATTGTTCCAGCTTTTCAATCTGCGCGAGCTCGATAAATCTATCATCAGTTGCTACGTTCTGTAAGTGATTTATTAATTTCTACCCCATCTCGTTCATATTGCCTGCACTATATATATGTCCTAACTATATTGTTGTGTCCGCTATTATACATGCAGAATGAAGATTAAGGAATGCAGAGTAAGGAACATCCATGATGTTGGGTTCATTGACCCACACATCGTTAATGGACATGTGTTGGAGCGTTACCCCGCCGACGTGGAGGCAGACCTGTGGCAGTTTCTTACAAAGCAGGAACTCAAAAGTGATATTCTATTTCCTTACCATTTTGAGTGAGTGTTTCTGTCTTGAGCACATTCTCTTTTGTTTACTCCATGCATGGTATGTGGCCGGCTAATCGATGAGTTATGCATTACGTACTGTGCATGTATCGTGTCCGCAGGTTCCACTGGATTCTGCTAGTAATTAAAGTTAACACCTCAGAATGTCTCGTCCACGACTCTGTGAATATGGATCCAAAGCTTTGGGGCGGCATGAGAAGAATGCTGCAGAAGTAATTATTTTCATTCATTTGCGCTCTATATCGATCGGCCTATTTCGTTCATTTCCTAATATCAAGTAACTAATTAATAACTCTCTTGTTCATTTAATTTTCTTTGCCTCGTAGGGTTTGGAGACGGTTTGTAGATACAAAGGTCGGTGAATTCAAAAAAGAGCTAGAATTCAAAATGTTAAAGGCTAAGAATGCTGGGGATATTCAGCCACCGGAGACCAATCTATGTGGATACTATGTCTGTGAGATGATCCGGAGATACACCTCTGAGCGGGTTCCGAGTGATACCAATGCTAAGAGGAATAACCTCCGGTGGATGCTTAGTCCAGAAGCTCGCTTCCGACCACTTCAAGAGGAACTAGCTGGATGGTTCAGCAGGGAAGTCCTCCATCCTAAAGGAGAACACTATTACGAGGACGTAGAACTTTATATGCATTAAATCATGTATGGAAACTTGTTCAAAATTGTATATGGTCATCCGATGATATTGAATATATATTGTATATTCCTCTTGAATTCTTTTCGGTTCTAATTTCAAATTTATTTGAAATTGTACATTCATATGCATGTATGTAGTACCGTAGAATATATGAAACTCCTTCAAAATTAAAATAAAGCACAAAAGAAATAAAACAATACAAATTAAACAGAAAACAGGTTTAAGGGGGGAGGTTTAGGGGGGGGCTAAAACCCTAAACCTGCGGCGGCCTTTAGTCGCGGTTGGCCAGAAGAACCGCGACTAAAGGTCCTCCGCCCCGACGGCCACCTGGCGCCCACGTGGACGGGCCTTTAGTCGCGGTTCTTAAGCAACCGCGACTAAAGGGGGGGGGGCCTTTAGTCGCGCCCGGTCGGTCGCGGTTGCGCAACCGCGACTAATGGCAGTTGCGAACCGCGACCAAAGGCCTTTTTTCCACCAGTGACTGTTGTATGACTTTGTAAAGTCTTGTGAGAATAATTAATAAAATGGCCGTATGCATCGCTCGGATGCAGAGGCTGGGGGTCATCCTTCTTATATAAAAAACATACATGTATGGTATTATATGTCAGTCACCCAAGTGAAAAGTCGAGAAACAAAAATCGATCACCTGTATGGTTAGATGTGGCCACCAGTTTGTTGTTGCATCTACTGTATATATGCTTTTGTCCTAGCATATATTTGGCGCTATGAGCATAGTGACATTAATTTCTTCTTTCCGCAAATAGTGACATTTCATCTTCCTTTATTGACATCGGCAAAGTGACACTTCCTTTTGAAAAATAATTTCCTTTTATTATTGGTTTTGAAAATTACCAAGCTGAAAGAACTAGGAAGTGTTCAAGCCCTCGGTTCTTTGCATCAAGGATGCACATATAGCCAACAAAACTACAATATAAGAATCAATGGAATAAACCCGGTGATAAAACACAGTTTCACTAAGTTACAAGAGGAAGTGAAAAGTCGAGAAACAGAAACTCCATCACCTAAGTCCCAAACACATTCTTGTATGGTTTTTACATTGCATTATCGTAGGAGGCGGTCAGATAAACACGGGCTGGAGGCCACAAGTGCCTCGGAGAGAATGCCACCCACGACCTTGCCCTGGCATCCAGATATGTAGACCGTGAGCCATGCATGGCGGACGTAGGCACTAGCAAAGGGAGATAGGAGCTGGAGAGGGCGAAGATGTCGAAGCGGCCAATGAGTCCGATGACGGTGCATCTAGGCTGGTGGACAAATATTTGGCGACGGTCCCAAATTGCTGCTAGGGTGTTGTCAGCGTGCCTCTTCTCGTATTATTGTATACACGGGAGGGAATGGGTGAGAGAGAACGTGATGCCTTATGAGGGTTCTTGTTGATGTGCATTGATACACTTCGAAGGTTATATGAATGTTAAAGATGTAGGGTTAGAAATTTAAAATGCACCGACTGGAATTTTGAGTGCTGAGGGCCGTTGGATCACCAGGGGACGGATTTCCCACTTTTGCTGCAGTAACATCAACTACACTCAAATTAAGGGGATTTGTTTGTGTATGGCACATCACCAAGAGCACAAAACTAAAGCAAGTACGTGCAACAGAGGGACCTAACGGTGTAGATCCTACTAGTGTCACCACTTAGACCACTCGATACCAACTATCGTTTTCGAGATCTGCCAAGCTTTCTATAGAAAGTTTGAGATTTTAGTACAACGCACAAGATACTCCACCAATCGATCTTGCCTTCTGGCTGGTCTATCAGTTAATGACTAGACACGATCAATCTAATTTAATCGCGTCAAAGATGAAGAAAATATAGAGCAGCAGCTACTAGCATTATTGCATCCTTTGTCGTTTTGGTTGCGGACGTAGCATCATGGGAGGCGAAAGCGGCAACACGCTAACACAGCTCCGATGTCATATGAGTCGATGGCATAATGGCTGCAGTGTCCTTTGTCCACTACTTTTCTTCTCGGGAACTTCTGTCCTCTACTTGACTGGTCCATAGCGATACAAAAGGTGACCAGGACCCATCAACGAGACAACGACGACAACCAATAATCGACGCCTTCGTTTACATGGAGGGCCAATATTCATCGACCATGACAGATTTGGTGATTACGGTTGGACTGTTTTCCGGGCGCTCCTATTCTACGCATTAAATGATAACCCGGTTTTTTTGACAGCTTAAAAAAGAATAAGTTGTCCCTAGCTTTTTTCATAAACTGCCTTCCCTAATTGTTGGGGCGTATGAACTCATTATCCCACAACTAGCCCATAACCTTCAGCGAATGGGAAAAGGCTTATGGGAGAAGCCAGAAAGTTGGCTTATTTTTTTTAAGCTGGTAGAAGAATTAGGCTAGAAACCGCTAAAACATGCACTAGTCGGTCCAGTAGGGTGGACCCATCTGCTCTTGATCTAAAGAATTCTACCTGCCCACAAAAGTGGAGCTTGATTGAGATGGCAAAAGATAGACCTGACGGAATTTTGCCCAAATGCAAGAGGGAATCGAGCTTCACGCTGATTGCGCTCCCCCCCTTAACCAGGCAACGATGGAGATGTGCCCTCTTCACGGGTCATGGTCTCAGCATCGGGCAATCGAGTTCCACATCATACAGCGGCACATTATGAAGGGTGTTATCGTCATATTGGTCGAGGTGGGTAACACGATGAGACTCTCCTCTTCGAAGATTGGACCGCCAGGGGTCATGTACTCCCTTCATTCCACAATGTAGTGCTTCCTCTATCTACTGCTTCAACTTTGACCGTAAATTTAACTACCAATACTGATTGCGGCGGGAGCAAAAATTATATCAGTGAATTCGTATTCGAAAGAAGTTTTCAATTATATATTTTTTTCTCCCGCCGCAGTTGGTCTCGTTGGTTAAATTTATGGTCAAAGTTGGACCTCGGAAAGCGCGGGCGCACTATATTTTGGAATGGAAGGAGTAGCTTTTATATCATACTTGCGAAGTTGTGGCACCAAATTTTATCATTTTTCTCGAGTAATTTAGTGCCTAGATTGGGTTGTCTTTTTACTTTTAAGGAAATCATTTTTTCAAGGACCAAAACAGAAAAGAAAAGAAAAATATGTCGTGAAGTTTTGAAAGACGATGGGGCCATGGGGAATGAGGTCCAATAAAGGGGCCACCCCGCGGGCCCATACGGCGTAGGGTTGGGCCATGACAGGTGGATATGTGTGTCCCATAGGGGGCACTTCCACTGCCTCGTTCTTCCACCGGCTTTGTGTTGGTTCGAAAACCCCATATATATTAACCTAATTTTTCCAGAACCGCCACTTCCTGTTCAGAGGTACCTTTGTTCTAGCCCTCCATCATCTCGCGTTGATCCTATGATGTATATTTAACCTAAT
>NC_057806.1:676824878-676829614 GCF_018294505.1 Triticum aestivum | reverse complement strand
CTCTCTCTCTCCCTCCCTCCCTCCCCCTCTCTCTCTCTCGATCATGTGAGGATTCGATGGTGAATTTAATCTTGCTCATTCTATGAGTTTCCTTATGCTGGATTAAATCTTTTGGGAATCAAACTACAACAAAATAACAATGTATGAACACATTTTTGGGACATTGTTCATATTCATCACAATGGCCTGACACTAGCAAGGTAAAGACATTGCATGAGAGTTTACCACGTGCTACAAACCTATTTTTAAAATCATGCATTTATAAATAAATAATTATTTTAAATTTACTTAGAGATGACTTTTGAGATGCTTTGACATCTCTAAAAAAGGACAGACCTAGTGCATAGTAGCTCCCACACAAGGTGAAGTCTGGGAATGGATTATAGGAATCTAATCTTACCCCTGCAAAGTGCAATGCAGAGAGGTTGGTTCGAACCCAGGACCTCTCGATGCTTTGACATCTATACGGCAAATTTTCTTGTAATGTCAGTTAGATAATGTGATGGATATCAAGTGCAATTTCCGAAGATACATGTAGTGACATTGGGTAACTCTATGGTTTAAGATTAGAATGATAAATATAATGAGGTGATTGGTTAGTATGACTTTTGGGGCTGCCTGAGGTGACATTGGAGCGTGCTTTATGGATTAGAAAGATGATCTTAGAAGTTTTATTTGCATACCCACGCTACCTCATTCTACTTTGACTGACAAAAGAGGGAAATTTGGAGTTATTCTCACTCAGTTTTTGAGGATATATAAGGTCTTCTACCTATGTTAATGCTGCTGAGAGTTGACGCTAGTGAAAGTAAGAAACCTAGGCTTTATTTCCAAGCATCGAAACAAAATTGTACTCACTTTTCATGATTGTTACCTTGCTGTCCTAATTTATTCCAAAAAATAGAAAAATCTTGCCAGCATTCGAACTATCAATCTATCATCCAAATTGTCAATCTCTTAGCCGAACTTATGCACCTATACAATTAACTAGACCATGTAGGCGCGCGTTGCCGCGCCCGTCCATTTTAAGAGTAACAATAGAGTTGTTTGGGAAATGTTGAGTTGTCATAACATATCGTAAAATTTGTATGGTTCAAAATATCATACACCGAAACGCCCAAAAGGGAGATATAATTTATCCTGCACAATGTAATGAAAAGAAAATAAATCAAACCTAATGTTTATGTTCCCTGAAGAGAATCTTATTTCTTTAAAGAGGTTGTTTCTGTGCAATTCAACACATGCAATAATATGAAGGATGGGCAAGAGAGGTTCAAATTACCAATAATCTAGCGAGTCAGCATATAAAGGGATCGCCTCCTTTTGAATCAGTAAAATAATGCATGCAGGCCTCGCTGGAGCTTACCTACACCACCGTATGACCACATGACACTAATACTTTTCACTGTGCAAAAATGAACAATAATGAAATGCAAATACCAGCACATGGTGAATACAAAGATGAACTAACTGGTTGATGTCTTAAGGATATATACCACCTATGCTCTATGTAGTTACAAGGCTACCTCTGAACATCCCCGTGGCAGCTATAAAAGGTCCTAATCAAATTGTAAAGAAGGAAAGATAAGATAAACATCATAGAAGTAGAAAGAAACTGAAGTACATACATTCAATACACAGGTTGCCGAGCCTATCAGTGAATATACGCACCATAGCTTCTTATATTGCCAAGGAAATAGAAACAAACACTTGAAACAGAGGAAATAGAAATTATTCATTATATGAGAAAAAAAGAGGAAGGTTTCATAGTTCATACCTCACGGTAGGGCAATACGTGACATTGGTTTTCTCAAAATTGCGCTTGGAGATTTGTGTTATTTCTTCCATGTTAAGTCTTCTATGGTAATGGTAAGTAAATCCAGTTCATGGTGCCAACTTCCATATGTTCCTTTCCGCAAAAAAAAAAAAACTTCCATATGTTGCTGCTTGCAAAAGCTATAGAGAATATGGGGATCAAACGAACTAAGGTAGCATGTGCACTGCAGAAGAGTATATATTTTTCTTGTCAGATAGAATAACATAGATTCGGGAATAGCAAACAGACCAAAAACAAGGAGTCCGGACAAACTGATGAGTTTTCGGGAGTCAGCATACACCACCCGGATCTGGAGCCGGCGAACGACGAGCGAGACGATGAGCAGGGGCAGGCTGACGAACTGGCCATCGTGCCAAAAACTGGAGCAGACGCGTTTCGAGGAAGTCCTCATAGCCGCGTGGCGGACCTGGTTCGCAGCTGGTGTCGTGGCGGCGCATGGAACAGTACTAGCAAAGTCGAGAGGAGCCGCGGGAGGCAGGATCTCCTTGGTACAGAACAACGGGGATGAGGATGGAAGCTAGCGATGGTGGGGATACCATGATACAAATGAATCATGGTATAACTGAATCATAACTTTCTCTCTATCCACTTGAATCATAACTTTCTCTCCATCCACTTGTGTTCTGGTCACCTATTTTCAACCAATAGTGTATATGTTGTAGCTCCAAATCTTGAATAGGACATGACGTCTAAGCAGCAGATCAGCAGTGGTGGATAGTCATTTATCCACGTGTTGTGATTACTGTAGGTACCCCAAACCTAATAAATCAAGCACAGCGGACAACCTATAAACAAAAAGAGATGGAAGAACATCCCATTATTTCTTTTTTTTTTGAAAAAGGAGGATTACCCCGGCCCCTGCATCCGAAAGATATATGCGGCCATATTATTAAAAAAAGCAGCAAATAACAAGGTCTGATATCCAAGTACAGCTCGCAACGGAGCAAAGAGAAGAATGAAAACAAGTAAAATCATAGTCACAACCGGCTGGAAAATAGGACAAAATGACTAAACATCTATCCTATTATGATACCGTCATTCAAACCAGTTGAATATAGCCCATGCTATCATCTCTCATTGGTTGCACCTAGTAACCAAATGCTCCCTGGAGTCTATAGGAGTGAGTAACAACCACGTACGGATCCATGTCGTAGCTCTGAAAATAACCTGTAGTAGTCTCGACATCCCGAAGCTTGGCTGCCCTCATGGCACGTCCTATCTACATGTCGTCAGCGTCTGGTTGGTCCTGGATCCGGTTACCGACACGCCTGTTAGCCGACACCGGGTCCTGGCTCCCACCGAAGGCGATTACCTCGTCAGTAGTCCTATCCCACGAAGACTGGTCCTTCGTCAAGCACCCGTCCGTCCTGACTGGTGCTCACGTAGGAGGCGAGGCCGGCAGGACGCCGCCTGCAACCCCGCTCATCATCCCCTCCGCCGGATCTGCCACGCCTGTGCTCGCCAGTGTCAGCGTAGACGGAGCCAGCGTAGGCTCCGGACGGCGCACAACAGAAGGTGAATCACATGCCTCCTGCCCACGACTCTTCCTCCCAAGTGCCACAGCAAGACACCGGGCAGTCCCAGACGGTGACTGGGAGTCCTCCAAACTAGGGGTCCGACTCCAAGACCTCCTATCTCGGTATGTCATCAGTCCTCAACGTACTATCCTCCATGGACACAGTGCCCGTCCCAAGAGGCTGTTGGGCTGGGGGCCCAACCGTCTCAGTGCTATCCTCCTCTGTCAGAACAAGTGGCAACATAAGCTCTAACGGATCCTCAGACTCAACCATATGACTCCATAAGCGGCCAGGGGGCGAAGACGCACCAAAAGAACCAAACCGCATCGAATTCATACGCGGCGGTGTCTATGCGGGTCCCTTGGCAGGCTCATCTGCCTTCCCAGACTGCGCTGCAGGTCCCTTCGCCGCCTCCCGCGAGCTATGGCCAACATCCTTCTGACCCTAGAAGTATTATCACCCTCGGTAGTATCCATGTCTTGATGCCCATGACCTTCCAGGAACATTGGTGCATCGTCAAACTCCACGTCCATGTCGTAAGTGACCCTCGCATGAGTCCACTTCACCACATCTGGTATGAACTCGATGTTCACCACACTGACAAGAAATCTCGCCACGCCATTTGCGCGGGTAAAAGGCAGATCAACCTTCTCTATCTTTCCTATGAGGGATCCCAAACTCCAGGTCACAAGAAAATTGTTTAGCGGCTTAGTAGCTAGGCGCCCCAGAGAAGCAGACCCAAATCTAAGTTAACGGTGTCCCCTGCGGTTCCGTCTGCTTCCAAGCCTCGAATTCCAGGATGCAATTAGTTCTAGGCACCCTACACATATCAAATTTGAGAATATGGATTTGATCGTCCCTCGTATGAAACTCCATCTTCTAAGTCTGCTCCTCTAGCCTCACAAGGTTCCACTGAAACCTGCGTGGTGCAAGCTCTCGCAGGTGTTGCAGAATTTGTGCCTCAGTCATGAATCCATTCGTCACCCTCACAATCCCCCGAGGAGAGTTTTCCTAGGGCTTGTTGGGAAATGTACCATGCAATTTAAAAAAAATCCTACGCTCACGCAAGATCTATCTAGGAGATGCATAGCAACGAGGGGGAGATAGTGTGTATACATATCCTCGTAGACCATAAGCGGAAGCGTTTCACAACGTGGTTGATGTAGCCGAACTTTCTTCGCGCTCCAACGATCGAATACCGAACGTACGGCACCTCCGAGTTCTGCACACGTTCAGCTCGGTGACGTCGCTCGCCTTCTTGTTCCCGCAAGGTGTCGAGGTAGTAGATGAGTTCCGTCAGCACGTCGGCATGGTGATGATGACGGTGAAGTGATCTGCGCAGGGCTTTGCCTAAGCACCGCGAGAATATGACTTAGGGTGTA